>NC_030813.1:50268581-50570198 GCF_001704415.2 Capra hircus
AAAAAAAAAACACACAACTACTGTTATTTCATGAGTGAAACTGAGTTCAAAAGAGGTGATTTAATTTGATATTGCAACCACCAGGTGTTTAATTCAGTCATACTTCATTATAAAATGTTTCTCCATCATAAGAATCCAGCTTTACTGCAGGTTGAATCATGTTTCCCCATAGGTATTTTTGTTCTGTTGCTTTTTCTCACTGTTATATCAGAAGTAGAAAACATGATGAGGCAAAACTCATTTTTGTTTAAATGTTAATGTGTTTTGTTTATCTTCTAAGTATCACTTGTGTGATAGATGGCTATAGCTCAATATGATACACATGTGCACTTTTCCAGAAATTACATTTTGTCAGAGTATAAAAAGAGACAAAATATATATATGGGCCTTTAAAAATAAGTAGGAAATTGAAATCTTCCTCAGTTTGATGGAAAACAAAACATTCAGATTCTATGAACAAAATCAGAGAGAAAATACCTCTGGCTGGCTAAAATAAATATAAACATCCTTTTCACCTTTCAGAACATATGCTTCCTGTTGAAAGGAAGCATCCCTGAACATTACTAGATAGTAACAATTATTTCTTAAACAAAACTGGGTGTATATGGCCAACTTTATCCAGAAGAAAACATAAAGCTCTTCAGAAAGAAAGTTTGTTCCCCAGAATTACTTTCAGTTCTGTGTATTTATAGTGATAGCTGACTTGATAAACTCTTACTTTTTAGCTTCTTGTTAATAGATTTTTAAGAAACACAATTCACTGAGTAATTACTATATATCATGTATTGTGTCAAGTATCAAATGTATGCTTTATAAGGACTTCCTCATAATTCCACCCCTCCTGAGGCAATAATTCCCTAAGTTTTGAGTATCCAGTGCAAGAGTGTCTTTACTTTCTACCTGCCTTGAGTCCAAAATTATTCCACTGTTGCTATACAGTTAAAATGATGCCAAAGTCATCACAGAATATATAACCCTTAAGTAAGCAGGGAAGTTGAGCGAAGGTATTATTTGTGATAAAAAAATAATTAATAATAAAGCAGCTGTTGGGAGTAAGCTGTGCACATGTTTCTTATGAACCTCTTGTGGACCAGGATTTGTAGAAGACCATGAAACAATGCCATGAAGTTATATATGCTATGATAATAGTTTTGTAATCTGTAATGTCACTAAAATGGGGACAGTCTCCTTGTATCACTTGTTAATTTAACTCAGTTATATCCCAGCTCATTCAAAGGTCCTAACTTATCCACGTCTAGGTTCTGTGTGTGTGTGTGTGTGTGTGTATAATATACATATGGCTCTGTTAGAGCATTTTAAAAGATGGAGAAGTAGGAAAAAAGAAGCATTTATTAATTCCTACTATATGTCACCCTGCTTATTTAACTTCATGAGTACATCATGAGAAATGCTGGGCTGGAAGAAGCACAAGCTGGAATCAAGATTGCCGGGAGAAATATCAACAACCTCAAATATGCAGATGACACTACCCTG
The DNA here is from genome assembly GCF_001704415.2 of Capra hircus. NCBI lineage: Eukaryota > Metazoa > Chordata > Mammalia > Artiodactyla > Bovidae > Capra > Capra hircus. Next base: position 50,270,076 of record NC_030813.1, read on the forward strand.
ATGGCAGAAAGTGAAGAGGAACTAAAGAGCCTCTTGATGAAAGTGAAAGAGGAGAGTGAAAAAGTTGGCTTAAAGCTCAACATTCAGAAAATGAAGATCATGACATCTGGTCCCATCACTTCATGGGAAATAAATGGGGAAACAGTAGAAACAGTGTCAGACTTTATTTTTTTGGGCTCCAAAATCACTGCAGATGGTGATTGCAGCCATGAAATTAAAAGACACTTACTCCTTGGAAGGAAAGTTATGACCAACCTAGATAGCATATTAAATAGCAGAGACATTAATTTGCCAACAAAGGTCTGACTAGTCAAGGCTATGGTTTTTCCTGTGGTCATGTATGGATGTGAAAGTTGGACTGTGAAGAAGGCTGAGCACCGAAGAATTGATGCTTTTGAACTGTGGTGTTGGAGAAGACTCTTGAGGTTCTCTTGGACTGCAAGGAGATCCAACCAGCCCATTCTGAAGGAGATCAGCCCTGGCATTTCTTTGGAAGGAATGATGCTAAAGCTGAAACTCCAATACTTTGGCCACCTCATGCGAAGAGTTGACTCATTGGAAAAACCCTGATGCTGAGAGGGATTGGGGCAGGAGGAGAAGGGGACGACCCAGGATGAGATGGCTGGATGGCATCACTGACTCGATGGACATGAGTTTGAGTGAACTCCAGGAGTTGGTAATGGACAGAGAGGCCTGAAATGCTGCAGTTCATGCGGTCTCAGAGTCAGACACGACTGAGTGACTGAACTGAACTGAGTGTATGTCACAACTTGTACTAGGTTCTTTCACATACAGTATTAATCCTGTTTTACAGTAGAGAAGAAAACATCTTAATAATTTTTCCTCAGGTCCTCCTGTCATATAAGCAGCAGCGATAAGGATTAAGTCTTCTAACACTAAATTCAGAATCCTAAATTCACCATGGTCTTGAAGTGTGGTGCCTTTTTATCCGTATAACAGAGCAGTGATTAAAAAAAAAAAAAAAAAAAGAAACTCTGGAATCTCCAAGTTTTTTATTCAACAAAACATGGATGGGAGGGATGGGAGTTGTCTTTATCTGCCAACAATGGAGTTTTAAGGAGGAACCACCTGTATTAGCAATCTAGTGCTGAAAAAGAAAATTACAAACTTAAAAGTGATAAACTTTAAAAGTGCCTTGAGCACGTTTATTATGCCACAGTTTCTGTATTCAGGGATCTGCTCATGGCCTAGTTGGATTCTCCTCAAGGTTGCAATCAGTGTGTTGGCCAGGGCTGGGTTTTCATCTGGGTCTCCCCCAAGGAAGGATCTGCTTTCACACTGTAGATGTTGGCAGCTTTTAGTTCCTCAAAGTTGCCAAAATGAGACACCTCAGTTTATTGCTTGCTGCCAGGCTGAAGCTACATTCAGCTTCTTGTCACCCCCACCCCCAATATGGGTGCTCAAGACATGATAATTCACTTCTTTAAAGCTAGTAGAAGAGAGTCCCCTAATAAGACAGATGTTACCATCTTATGTAACAAAATTCAGTGCAGATCATCATTCATGTATGTCCGATCAGTTTTGTCATAATGGATTGGTTAGGAGCAAATCATAGGTTCTACACACATTTAAGGGGTAGGGATCACAGGAGAATGAACATGGGGAGGTGGGGATCATGGGGCTACCCTAGAGACCATCCACTATACCACCTGTTAATGAGTTTTTAAATGAGTTTAATAATGAGTTATAAATGAGTTTAATACAATTTTCTCATTTATAAAACAGGACTACTAACTGTAATAGTTCCCCAAGCCGTATTAAGTACCACAGATAGAGTGGCTTAAATAATAGAAATTGACTTTTCTCAGTCCTGGAGGCTAAAAGTCCAAGATCAAGGTGAACAGAGCTATTTGTTCTGGGGATGGGGAAGGAGATTCTGCTCCATTAATCTCCCCTAGCAGCAGGTGGGTTGCTGGCATCTTTGGTGTCTTTTGGCTTGTAGAAGCATCACCCTAATCACTGCCTTCATATTTACACACCTTCTCCCTGTGTTCCTGTCAGTTCAATTCCACCTTTGCATAAGGACCCTGATTATACTGGGGTTGTTATTGTTGTTCACACTCTTAAGTCCTGTCTGACTCTTTGTGACCCCATGGACTACAGCATGCCAGGCTCCTCTGTCCTCTTCTATCTCCCAGAATGTGCTGAAATTCATGTCCATTGAGTTGGGGATACCATCCAACCATCTTATCCTCTGTCGCCCCCTTCTCTTCTTGCCCTCAATCTTTCCCAGCATCAGGGTCTTTTCCAATGATGAGTAGGCTTTTCATATCAAGTGGCGAAAGTACTGGAGCTTCAGCTGCAGCACCAGTCCTTCCAATGAATATTCAGGGTTGATTTCCTTCAGAATTAACTGGTTTGCTGTCCAAGGGACTCTCAAGAGTCTTCCCCAGCACCACAATAAAAAACCATCAATTCTTCAGGGCTCAGCCTTCTTTATGGACCAACTCTCACATCTATACGTGACTACTGGAAAAACCATATCTCTGACTACACGAATCTTTGTTGGCAAAGAGATGTTTCTGTTCTTTTCACGCTATCTAGGTTTGCAGTAGCTTTTCTTCCAAGGAGCAAGTGTCTTAATTTCATAGCTGCAATCACCATTTGTAGTGATTTTGGAGCCCAAGAAAATAAAATCTTTCATTGTTTCCACTTTTTCACCTTCTATTTGTCATGAAGTGATGGAACTGGAGACCATTATCTTAGTTTTTTGAATGTTGAGTTTCAAATCAGCGTTTTCACTCTCCTCTTTCACCCTCATCAAGAGGCTCTTTAGTTCCTCTGCACTGTCTGCATTAGAGTGGTATCATCTGCATATCTGAGGTTGTTGATATTTCTCCCAGGAGTCTTGTTTCTAGCTTGTGATTTTTCCAGCCTGGTATTTCCTATAATGTACACTGCATAGAAGTTAAATAAGCAAGGTGAAAATATACAGACTTGTTGTACTCTTTTCCCAATTTTGAACCAGTCAGTTGTTGCATATCTGATTCTAACTTTTGCTCCTTGACCGGCATTCAGGTTTCTCAGGAGACAGGTAAGGTGGTCTGGTACTCCCATCTCTTCAATAATTTTCTACAGTTTGTTGTGATCCACACAATTAAAGATTTTAGCATAGTTTTCCTGGAATTGCTTTGTTTTCTTCATGATCGAATAATGTTGGCAATTTGACCTCTGATTCCTCTGCCTCTTCAAAACCCAGTTTGTACATCTGGAAGTTCTAGTTTCACATACTGCTAAAGCCTAAATCACTGGATTAGGACCCACATTAATAATCTTATTTTAAGTTGATTTCCTAAGTAAATGTGCTATTGTCAAATAAGTCACATTCTGAGGTACTATTATGGGTTAGGACTTAAGCATATGAATTTCGGGGAGACACAATTCACCTAATATTACTGATACCCATCATCAGGCTGGTTTGGAAGATTAGTGATTTATTTTAAGTCTTAGTACATTGTGTTTCACATGACAACTTCTTAGTAAATATGGGGTTATGATTATAATTAATTTGGAGTCTCATATTTTAAGACTCATTTTTCAAAGAGATATAAGATATCTTCTAAAGACATCTTATATCACTTCTAATCATGGGCCAAAGATGCTGAGCTGAGAATAAAAGGTCATTATATCCCTCAATAAATTGAAAAAGCTTCCAGTCACCTCCCTACAAGTCTAGCTGAGAAGTGCCCTTCCCAAAAACACATCCTCACCATCCTCTGACCAAGAGAACCCCCACTAGGATCCAGAGGGTAAAAGAGTTTGCCTTTGAAAAAATGCAGTATTCCTGAATTTTGGAGAAGGATGTCTTTTTTCCCCAAAGCCGAAAGTATCTTTATGAATAAGGAATAAAGATCATTTAATGTCTTAACCTGCCCAAGCTGGCAAAACAAAATTACATAAGTAATTTACGGTAGCTTAACAGAATTTTGCTGACTGTATAGAGCTTCTCCATCTTTGGCTGCAAAGGATATAATCAACCTGATTTCCGTGTTGAACATCTGGTGATGTCCATGTGTAGGGTTTTCTCCTGTGATGTTGGAAGAGCCAAACATCCTGGAATGTGAAGTCAGGTGGGCCTTAGGAAGCATCACTATGAACAAAGCTAGTGGAGGTGATGGAATTCCAGTTGAGCTATTTCAAATCCTAAAAAAATGATGCTGTGAAAGTGCTGCACTCAATATGTCAGCAAATTTGGAAAACTCAGCAGTGTCCACAGGACTGGAAAAGGTCAGTTTTCATTCCAATCCCAAAGAAAGGTAATGCCAAAGAATGCTTAAACTACTGCATAATTGCACTCATCTCACACACTAGTAAAGTAATGCTCAAAATTCTCCAAGCCAGGCTTCAGCAATACATGAACCATGAACTTCCAGATGTTCAAGCTGGTTTTAGAAAAGGCAGAGGAAGCAAAGATCAAATTGCCAACATCTGCTGGATCATGGAGAAAGCAAGAGTTCCAGAAAAACATCTATTTCTGCTTTATTGACTATGCCAAAGCCTTTGACTGTGTGGATCACAATAAACTGTGGAAAATTCTGAAAGAGATGGGAATACCAGAATACCTGACCTGCCTCTTGAGAAACCTGTTTACAGGTCAGGAAGCAAGAGTTAGAAGTGGACATGGAAAACAGACTGGTCCAGCCCCGATGGATCCAGGGAAATTCGAAGCGTGGATGGCGTAGACGAGGAAAACTTATTTGTTTATTAATATAAGAATATAAGATTAGATTAGGGAGAAATAGTGTAGTAGGAAAATTAAGTGGAGAAAGAAGGCTGAATAACTTGGCTTTCAGCGAAGACCAATAAAATCTCAGGACAAGAGATTTGCACCATCTATGTCGGGCCACCGGCGCCCACTTGAATATCAAAGGGTGCCCCACCTTAGGCTCCCTTTGTCGCGGGTCTTAGAAGCCAGGACAAGTAAGTAGACTTGGTGAGCCACTCCGCTCCAGATGGGGATTCAGCCTGAAATTAGAGTAAAAAGGAGGAGGAAGGAGAGGGAGAAAAAGAGAGAGAGAGAGACACGGGAGGAGCCAGATTCCTAAGAAACTAGGCCGAGAGACTAGTCCGAGAAACTGGTCATCCTTTATTGTTCAGAAGGCTTTTTATACTTTTGATAATACATGGAGATCAATGGGTAACACTAAGTTATGCAGTGTTAGCAGCCCAGATTCTTATCAAAACCAGGCTTTTCTCTCTGCATATCTAGTTGTATACACAAATCTTAGGTGATTTCCATTATCTTCTGGCCAAAAGGGTCAATTAACATTTTACAGTCCTTTTCTGATAAGGTTTGTCAACCAGAAGGCTTATTTGTGTTGATCTTCCCAAAGTCTGGTGCCACTCTCAGAAAAACACTAAATAAAGTTACATTCTTACATAGCAAAGATACAGCAATTTATAACAAGTAAAAGGAGTACAGTGATTTACAACAAAAGAAAAGTAATTAACTCAAAAGTCTAGTGTTTCTAACATCAAAACTACTATATATCCTTTTCCATATCCCATTTACATTGATTAACATCCTCCCAGGTGCCTAAAAGATAAAGAATATGGAGGCCTGACAGAAATCATTGAGTCAACAGTGAAAACCCGTCACCAATATGATTTTTAACTCTTTAGAAAAGGCTCTGTATCTTTAAGATGCTTTTTTAAGCTTAGTGCCTCTTGCAGTTGGGGGGCTGCAAGAAATTCACAAGCTGTAAGGGGTCCGGGGGGGAACCTGTTAGGCAAGCTAGAGAACTATCAGAGGGGTTTGACTGAAACATCCCTTTCAAATGCAGAAGACTAAGCCCTGATTTGACTTTTTCCAGAGAATATTAGAAGAGTGGAAAAGCAGGCAGACTCTGGTCTTGGGGGTGGATGCTCAGGAAATTCCAGGGGAAACCCCTGAAGCCTGATCACGTCCTTACATTTTGTCAGGCTTCCATCTGCATGACCTTGTCACGGGCAGTATTCCTCACGCTGGCCCCCGGCAAAAAGGAGTATGTCAAGGCTGCATATTGTCACCCTGCTTATTTAACTTATATGTAGAGTACATCATGAGAAATGCTAGGCTGGAGGAAGTACAAGCTGGAATCAAGATTGCCAGGAGAAATATCAATAACCTCAGATATGCAGATGACCCCACCCTTATGGCAGAAAGTGAAGAGGAACTAAAAAGCCTCTTGATGAAAGTGAAAGAAGAGAATGAAAAAGTTGACTTAAAGCTCAAAATTCAGAAAATGAAGATCATGGCATCTGGTCCCATCAATTCATGGGAAATAGAAGGGGAAACAGTGGTAACAGTGTCAGACTTTATTTTGGGGACTCCAAAATCACTGCAGATGTGATTGCAGTCATGAAATTAAAAGTTGCTTACCCCTTAGAAGGAAAGTTATGACCAACCTAGACAGCATATTAAATAGCAGAGACATTATTTTGCAACAAAGGTCCGTCTAGTCAAGGCTATGGTTTTTCCAGTGGTCATGTATGGATGTTAGAGTTGGACTGTAAAGAAAGCTGAGCACAGAAGAATTGATGCTTTTGAACTGTGGTGTTGGAGAAGACTCTTGAGAGTCCCTTGGACTGCAAGGAGATCCAACCCATCCATCCTAAAAGAGATCAGTCCTGGGTGTTCATTGGAGGGACTGATGTTGGAGCTGAAACTCCAATATTTTGGCCACCTGATGTGAAGGGCTGACTCATTGGAAAAGACCCTGATGCTGGGAAAGATTGAGGGCAGGAGGTGAAGGGGATGACAGAGGATGAGATGGTTGGATGGCATCACCAACACAATGGACATGGGTTTAGGTGGACTCTGGAAGTTGTTGATGGACAGGGAGGCCTGGCATGCTGTGGGTCATGAGGTCGCAGGGTCATGAGGCTGCAGACATGACTGAGCAAATGAACTGAACTGAACTGAACTAACAGAATTTTACTCTGGGAAGTTCAAATTAATAGAATACAAGATAAATTATGACTTTAGTTTGTGACTTTAATCCAAAGTATTGTTTGCAGTTCTTCAGTTTTAAATGTAAGTTGTTTGAATAAGTGGAATTTATTGTCTCACAGTTCTGGAGGTGAGAAGTCTGAGATCGGGGTGCCATTATGGCTGGGTTCTGGCAAAGGCACTCTTGCTGATTTTTAGAGGACTGCCTTCTCACTGTGTGCTCATGTGGCCTTTCCTGAGTGCCCTCAGTGCCTGCACTGGAGAGAATGAAAGAGCAAGCTCTCTGGTGTCTCTTTTTATGAGGGCATTATTCCCACCATGAGAACCACACCCTCATTACTTCATGTAAGTATTTCCCAAAGTCTCCGTCTCCAATACTAACACTTTGGAGGCTAGAACTTCAACACATGAATTTAGCAGAGACACAAACATTCAGTTCCTAAGAGTTAGTTTTGCAGAGTGAGAACCTTCAGTGGACAAGGATTGAATTTCCCCTGATGACTTTGGCCCTTTCTTCTCCTCCTCATCTTCCAGTGCTAGTTGTCCACCATATTAATGAATGATCCTCTTGTGAAAGCATGTACTAGACAAGTGCCACTGAGGTGTGAGTGAAAGGGACAGGATGGCTCAAGTCTAATCATTTTCTAAGGTGTTCATATCATCTATGGAAGACCATGGAACTTTTCCTTCAAAGCTTGGTAAAGCAGTAGCATTTGCCATGGGCTCCTTTAGCATTCTGCTGATTGCAATTATCAGTTGACAGGTCAATATCAATCCTACTACTGGTGGAAGAGCGACAGTTTTGAAAATGGTAACTATTAGTCAATCCCTTGAAGTTTCCACCTTTAGCTTTGAAGTTAATCTCCTCAACACCCATGTGAAGAAGGGAGGCAAAATCTTCCCTTGGGAACACTGTACTTCTGCAACAGCTGAGCTTCCTCCCACACAAGCCACTACCTACATTAACAGAAAAATAATTTAGTAGCATAGCATTCCTCCTGTTTGGTGCCTCTCACTGAGCTTAACAGTGACATGACACCAACAGCTGGTGTTTTATCTGACAATGTGTGGGATACTAAACAGATTTTGTTCCCAGATGTGGGCTTTAGTCATCAAACCATACACTGGGCAATTAACACTACTCTGTAATATGAATTATTGACAAGAATAGAACAATGGCCTTAGCAAGCATCAAAACTACCTGGAGGGGCTTTTTATTCTATAGATCTCTGGGTCCTGCTCCCACGTTTCTGATTTAGTAAGTTTGAATAGGGCCTGAGAATTTGCCTTTTAAACAGATTCCTAGATAGTGCTGCTGCAGCTGGTCCTGGGACCACTCTTTGAGAACCACCAGCATATTCTAAACCCAGTGCCTCATACATTCTCCCATAAGATGATAAATTTTCTATCATGTTGGTTTATTCATATCCAACAAAATATTAAATCTTCACAAATGTTAAGATTTCAAGTCTATTTTACACTTGATTTTTAATTAATGTTTTACACTTTTTTTTAATTCTTCTATGCAGTATTTTTTAAAATACATGTAGATTTATTGACACAGCACTAGATTTAAGTATAATAAACACAGAGTTCTGGTGTGCATTTCACAATCGTTTGCTGTTACGTATACCAATGAAACAAATCGACATCTACTTTTATTTATAAGATTAAAATGCATTTAAATTATGTAAGATAACTTTCCTGTTATCGATAACCCATATTCTGTTTTACTTTTAATCTTACTTTAGTTTTATTGAATTGGGAGCAATTTTTTTTTTCCTTTAAAATACTGCAGGTAAATCCTGAACTTAGAGGAAAGGCTATCAGAACTTTAGTTACAGCAGTAGGGGCAACAGGGCTCTGTTATCTAGTGTGTTAATTATTTATTCACACCTGGTTCGCCACTGATTAACAAAACCTATTAAGGCCTTCCCTTGAAGACCTTGCTGTTGACATGTATTTGCAGCTGTTGTTGATTTTTTTTCCAAATTAGCACATTATGTGTTTGGAAAACAGACAAAAAACAGCTGCAGTGTCTGAATGCATTTATTATGTACTCTTCTCAAAATGCTATTTAGGTTTACTATTAAATGATGAAGTCAGAGTGAAATGCACAATTAACTCTGCACTTCTAGTACTTATGGGTCTAGCAGAAACAGAATACGAGGGAGTCATATTAAAACTTTAGCCTTCATTTTTGAAATGGATTCTATAAACTTCAGAAGCCAACTACTCAACAATATGCATTAAAAATAAGTGTCACTCTATAGCAGTTTCCCTTTCAGGTCAGCAAAGAGGTAAAATAATTTAAAATACAGATCGCTTTAGCTGGACTTAAATGTTTATTAAAATAGCATTACCTTGACTTTCATATTATGCTATGCTGAGTGCTTTATTGGTCTTATAGTCTCTCCTAAAGCCGTCTAGTTTCTGGCTGTAGTAATAAGATATAATTTTTAAAGGCTGGGTTAACAGCTGAAAAATATTTTTTATATATAAGATCTTTATTGTAGCTGCAATAAAGCAGCAACAAGCAAGGTATCTTTCTGAAGTAAACTATCTGGCCTTTAGCAGAGTTCAGAAATCATTCCATCTCCAAAGAGGCAAGTACACATAGGCAGAAGACAACTTTCTAAAAGTCAAATGATTATTCTCTTTCATCCCCAGGTATTATGCAGACTCATTCTTCTCGCAGGGAAAGTAAACAGGACAAGGAGAAAAGTGAAGGAGTCTTGAATTAAATTTGATTGAACCCACCTTTGCTCCCTTAACCTATTCTCCAAAATCATGAAAAACTGGTTATTCTTACTGATCTTTCCTCTATTACAAGTTCCACTTTCCAGTAGAGAAGCTACGGCATGGAGGACAGACAGTGTAACAGGTGGGCCTTCTTCCATTATCGTTGCAAGCCCTGACAATACCACTTTCTTCCAGTTCCTAATTCCATGAAGATGTACAAAGCTTTTTCGAATTGTAAGACTGAAAATACGCACATTCATCTTTATCAGAGACAGGTGTTGTCTAATTAGCATCCTCTGTTTACTTCATGGTTCTTGCCACAAATATGCTTACTAGATCAGACATACACATCTGTTCATGTTATTAATTATGCTTAAAAATACAAAATCACTTTAAAGCACCACAATACAGTGAAAGGATATAGCCCTCTGTTCATGCTAACTCCTTAACCTGAGACAAACTTCAAGTGGTTCTGTGCCTACATGATATTTGGCTAACCAAGTTGTTGAATGGAAGCTGAATAATAAACAGACGCTATCTATCTTAAGCAAAAAAAAAAAAAATGTATTAGTAGCCCACAGAGTTACTAGGAGACAAGAAAACTAGAAAACCAAGAAAAGCAAAGCAGATCTGGAGGACCCAACCGTAGAGAATACATTGCCATATACCATCAGTACAAAGAAATACATCATCTTTGCCCAATTTTCTCCATAAGAAAAATTCTCGGTAGAAACTTTTGATAGACAAAATCATTCAATAGTGCGCATCCGGCCAGTTGGCATAGAAACATATAGGACACTTCTTGCTAAAAAATACACAATTGAGAATTCCCTAAATATTAAGCAGAAGGGTTACATATTTGTAGGGAAAAGAACAAGTACGCTCCCCATTTTCAAAGCTCAGCTTAATCCTCATGAAAAAGATGCTTCAGATTTCTAACATAAAGTTTCTTTGAGTGAAATGTCCACTCAGAAAAGGGAAAATAAGAGGAGATGAGTGCTTATATTGAGGGATTCATGCTAGAAATGTACTAATCAAACTTAAACTTGACTCTCTTTGTCCCCCATGTCTTCCACTGGTCAAAATAAATAGCTAGTATTACTTCCACTTCTTGTACATGTCATGACTTTTGTACTTCATAATAGCAGGTAAACAAATCTGACAGCCTTCATCCCCAAGAAAACAATTATTGCTAAGGAATTTGCAAAGAGTCGGATTCGACTCAGCAACTAAAAACAACGTTTCCTTTGGATGATTGGTAAGATCTTGCAGGTATATGGGATAAGAGAAAGAGCTAAAAAAAAGTTCAGATACTCACATAAAGTGGACTGTGAACTAAAAATTTTAGGAAGTACTAGTCGAAAAATTTGAAGGCTATACCAGTTATTTTTTCTAGTTTTATTGAGATACTGTTGACATATAACATTGTATTAGTTTAAGGTGTACATGATGACTTGATACAGTATATATAGCAAGGTGATTTATCATAATAAGTTTAGTTAATTTCTATCACCTCACATAGTTATTTTCCTCTTGTGAGAGAAATTTTAATATCTATTCTTTTGGCAACTTTCAAATATAGAATACATACTTATAAGTTAAAATCACAATGTTGTACATTACATCCCAAAAACTTATCTACCTTTTACCTGAAAGTTTCACATCCTTTCACCACTATCACTCATTTCCCCCACTTCTACTCCCATCTCTGACAATCACCAACCATTTATCTGTTCTTTGTTCCTATGATTTATTATTGGCGGGGGAGGAAGGGGCGGGGGGCGCGGGGCAGGTTTCAAACTACAAGTGAAATCACTTGGCTTTCTCTGTGTGACTTATCTCATTTAGCATAATGTCTTCAAGATCCACCCATGTTTCATCAATGGTGGATTTCCTTCTTTATGTTGCTGAATAGCATTTCATTAAATATATATATATACATACATATATATACATATATACATATATATATATATGTTATCATTCATTCATGAATGGACACAGCTTGTTTCCATGTCTTGGCTATTGTAAATAACATGGCTATTAACATGAATGTGCAGATATTTCTTCATTGTTTCTTTTTTTTTTAATTTTTTCAAATATATACACGGAAGTTGAATCACTGGATCATATGGCAGTTCTATTTTAAATTTGAGGCTAAGCCTTCATACTGTTTTCCACAGTGGCTGTGCCAACTTACATTTCTACTAACTAAGGATTCACTTTCACCACATTGTCATCAAAAATTGCTATCTCGCGTCTTTTTGATGGTGACCATACTAACAAGCATAACATGATAGCTTATTTTGGTTTGCACTTACTGATGATTAAATAATTAGTGATGTTGAGGACTTTATCATGTACTGATTGGCCATTTGAATGTCTTCTTTGGAAAAAGTTCTATTCAAGTCCTTGATCTATTTTTAATTAAATTATTTGTCTTTGTTCAATTGTTTTGGTATGAAGTTATGAACCCCTTAAATATTGTGGATATTAACCATTATCATGTTTTTGAAATATTTTCCTCCATTCTGCAAGTTACCATTTTGATGAACATTTCTTTTGCTCTGAAGAAGCTTTTCAGTTTGATATTGTCTCACTTGCTTGTTTTTGTCTTTGTTGCATGTGCTGTTGGTGTCATATCCAAAAGAACACTGCCAAGACCAATATCCATATGTTCAAGTTGGATTTAGAAAAGACAGAAGAACCAGAGATCAAATTCCCAACACCTGTTGGGTCATCAAAAAAGCAAAAGAGTTCCAAAAAAACATATATTTTTGCTTTATTGACTATGTCAAAGCCTTTCACCATGTGGATCACAACAAACTCGGAAGATTCTTCAAGAGATGGGAACACCAGACCACCTTACCTGCCTCCTGAGAAATATGCATGCAGGTAAAGAGGCAACAATTAGAAATGGACATAGAACAACAGACTGGTTCCAAATTGGGAAGGGAGTACATCAAGGCCATGTATTGTCATACTGCTTATTTAACTTTTATGCAGAGTACATCATGTGAACTGCCAGGCTGGATGAAGCACAAGCTGGAATCAAGACTGCCGGGAGAAATATTAATAACCTCAGATATGCAGATGACACCACCCTTATGGTAGAAATCGAAGAACTAAAGAGCCTCTTGATGAAAGTGAAAGAGGAGAGTGAAAAAGTTGGCTTAAAACTCAACATTCAAAAAACAAAAATCATGGCATCTGGTCCCATCCTTTCATGACAAATAGATGGGGAAACAATGGAAATAGTCACAGGCTTTATTTTGGGGGGGCCCCAAATCACTGCAGATGGTGACTGCAGCCATGAAATTAAAACTTGCTCCTTGGAAGAAAAGTTATGACCAAGCTAGACAACATATTAAAAAGCAGAGAAATTACTTTGCCAACAAAGGTCTAGTCAAAGCTAGTTGGTCTAGTCCATCTAGTCAAAGCTGTGGTTTTTCCAGTAGTCATGTAAGGATGTGAGAGCTGGACTATAAAGAAGGCTCGGCACCAAAGAATTGATGCTTTTGAACTGTGGTGTTGGAGAAGACTCTTGAAAGTCCCTTGGGCTGCATGGAGATCCAACCAGTCTATCCTAAAGGAAATCAGTCTGGAATATTCATTGGAAAGACTGATGCTGAATCTGAAATTCCAATACTTTGGCCACCTGATTCAAAGAACTGACTTCTTGGAAAACACCCTGATTCTGGGAAAAATTGAAGGTGGGAGGAGAATGGGATAACAGCAGGTGAGATGGTTGGATGTCATCAGTGAATCTATGGAAATGAGTTTGAGTAAGCTCTGGGAGTTGATGATGGACAGGGAAGCCAGGCCTACTACAGTCCTTGGGGTTGCAAAGAGTTGGATATTACTGAGCTACTAAACTGACTGACTGAAGACCAATGTCAAGAAGATAGTTTCAGTTCTCACATTTGAGTCTTTAATCCACTTCAAGTTAATTTTTGTGAATCGTGTAAGACAGGTGTCTAGTTTCATTGTTTAATACGTGATATCCAATTTTCTCAGCACTGCTTATTAAAGAGACTCCACTGAGTATTCTTGGCTCCCCTGTCAAACATTAGTTGCAGTATAGGCATGGATTTATTTCTAGGCTTTCAATTCTGTTCTGGATGCTTCTGTGTCTATTTTTATACCAATATCATACTATTTTGATTACCAAGGCTTAGTAAAATAGTTTGAAATAAGGAAGTGTGATGCCTCTGTCTTTCCTTTTCTTGCTCAAAATTGTTTGGGCTATTTGGGGAACTTTGTGGCTCCAAAATAATTTAAGATTATATTTTTCATTTCTGCAAAAAATGTCATTGGAATCTTGACAGAGATTACACCAAATCAATAGATGGCTTTGGGTAGTGGGACATTTTGTCAATATCATTTTTTTCAATTCATGAATATGGGATAGCTTTTCATTTATTTGCATCTTCTTCCATTTCACAAATGTCATAGTTTTAGTGTACAAATCTTTCACTTCCTTGGATAAATTTCTTTCTAAGTATTTTATTGGTTTTGAGGTTATTGTAAATGAGGTTATTTACTTTTCAAATAACCTATTTTCAGTAAATAGAAACACAACTGATACTTGTACTTTGATTTTGTACCCTGAAACTTTACTGAATTTGTTGATTAGAGCTAACAGATTTTCAGTGATATTTAGGATTTTCTATACATAAAACCATGTTATCTTCAAGCAGATACAATTTTCTTTCTTGCTTTCCAAATCAATTGCCTTTTATTTATTTATTTATCTATTTATTTATTTATTTTTCTTGCCTGATCCTAGGCAATTACTTCCAGTAATGTGCTGAATAAGATGGTAGTTCAATCAGCAAAGAATATGCCTGCAGTGCAGGAGACCCAGGTTCAATCCCTGGGTTTGGAATATCCCCTGGAGAAGAAAATGGCAACCCACTCCAGTATTCTTACCTAGAAAATCCCATAGACAGAGGAACTTGGTGGGCTATAGTCCATGGAGTCATAAGAGTAGGACATGACTTAGTGACTAAACCATCATAGCAGGCATCCTTGTCTTGTTCCTGATCTTAGAGGAAAAACTTTCAATCTTTCACCACTGAATATAATGTTAGCTGTGTGCTTGTCATAAATGGCCTTCATTATGTTGAGAAATAATCATTCCAAATTCACGTTGTTGAGAGCTATTATTATAAATGGATGTTGAAATTTATCAAATACTTATTTTTGAGATGATCACATGATTTTCATCTTTCATTCTATAAATGTGGTATCTCACATTTATTGAGATGCAGATGGTAAACCATTTTTTTCCATCTCAGGGATGAATTTCACTTGATCATGGTATGTGAAGGGCCAAATAAATAAATTATAAATGAAGGGAGAGACATCACACCTGATACCACAGAAATACGAATGATCCTAAACTACATGAACGACTATATGCCAACATATTGTACAGCCTAGAAAAAAAATGGATGCATTTCTGTTTATATGCAACCCACCATGACTGAAAGGGCTTCCCTGATAGCTCAGTTGGTAAAGAATCCTCTTGCAATGCAGGAGACCCCAGTTCAACTCCTTGGTCAGGAAGATCTGCTGGAGAAGTGATAGGCTACCCACTCCAGTATTCTGGCCTGGAGAATTCCATGGACTGTATAGTCAATGGAGTCTCAAAGAGTTGAATACGACTGAGCAACTTTCACTTCACTTCACTACCATGACTGAATCATGAAGAAATAGAAAATTAGAACAGATTAATAATAATATTGACTCAGTAATCAAAGATTTCCCAACATAGAAAAGCATAGGCCAGACGGTTTCACTGAGTTTTACCAAATATTTAAAGAGGAATGAGTGGAAATCCTTATGAAACTCTTCAAAAATATTGATGAGGAAAGGATACTCTCAAACTCATTTTAGGAGGCCAGTAATACCCTCATACCAAGGTCAGATAAGGAAACTACAAGAAAATAAAACTACAAAACTACAGGCCAATATCCATAATGAATATAGGTTCAAAAATTCTTAAGAAAATACTGGTAAAGCAAACTCATCAGCACATTAAGAGGATCACACAACATAAGCAGCTAATTTTTGTTCTGTACACGACTTTTGGTTTCTGCATTCTTACCTCTTGTAATACAAGATTTGGTTTTTTTGTTTGTTTGTTTCTTCTTGTGACTCATTTCATTATGATAGACATAAGTTAAAAACACCTTCTCAATATAAGCATATATGACATAATACAATAGATGTTTTTCTTCCAAATGGGGTATAGAATGTTCTAGACTGAGTTCCTTAAAAAAAAAAAAAGTGGGCATAAAAATTAGTGAAATAGGGAAGGATGAGAAGCACTTTACTGGTCTCTTGATGAGCCGTGAAACAATACAATGAGTTCAGCCAAAACAATACAATTCAGCCAAATGGTGCATATCCAGGTACCCTAAATGGTGAGGCCATGTCTCAGATGCATAGTCTTTGAGAGAGAGAGAAGAGAGGCTACATTTACCCTGGTGCTTATTTCCATTAATCAAATTACTCCTGACAGTAGACTAATTCCATTGCATTTCTGATTGCTTCTGGCTAAGTGATCTCTCAAAATTTGGCTGCATGTTCCTGCTGATTATGGCATGTCATTCAAGTCTTGGAGGAGGACACAAAACCTCTGTGTGTAGGGCTGTCTATTCTAGGTGGAGGAGCCTCACAGACTAGAGCTGAGCTGCTTGCTCAGCAAGCCAGAGTTTGAAGGTGCTAGAGGCAAATGCCATTGGAATCCAAGACAGTGTAGCGAATGTACTATAAGATATCTGTAAATTAGGATTACTTGAAATGAAATAAAGCAACACATTTTTTGGTTTCTACATGTATCAGCATCATCTATGGATTTTGGTTAAGCCCCACATAACTGAACTAGATGATTCTGACACTCCAGGGAGGGAAAACCCCAATTTTTAAAATACTCAAGGTGGTCTTGAGATGTAATTCATTATCTCTTAATGTACTTGTTTGAAGGGAAGATACATTAATTTTATTTTTTAAAGAGAAGAACATCTTCACGTAAGACATCTAATGTCTTTGCAAATATTTATGTGATTTTGTTTAGGTCTTCAAAAAACAGGATAATTCAAATGAAAACTGAAATTAAGTGAGTAGTATATACTCATCTATTTTGTACTCAAAACACACACACACACATACATAAATCTATACTATGTTAAACATGCACATTTATATAGTTATTTTTCTGAAAGTACTAGAAACATTTTTTAGATCAGAACTATTTTAATTTTAACCTCATCTAGCCATTGAAATCTAATTCAATAAAAAACCCTCAAATATCTGACAAATTTTCAAGCACATCCATTCTACATAAAAAAGTATACCTGTGCGTCATATATTTCTCAAGTGTATTGGGAACTGATCTACTATTTTTTTACTGACTCTCAAAACAATCAGAGTGATTATTTGAAGTCTAACCTATTGCTCAACATACCAATTAAAATTAGAACAACAGTTTTTTTGTTGTTGTTGTTGTTAGTTTCATAGAATGTAAACTGAATATGTTTTCTTTTAAAAAGCAAACTTTCTCTTTTCAAAAGAACAAATATGTCACTGAATTTAATTGTACACTTGAGTATATAAATATTATCATTTTTACTTCTTTATTTCAAATCTCAACACTTTCGTGGGAAAAAATACTTTCTGTATAAAAATCATAAATATATCACAGCAAAACAAGAAAAAAGTCACATTGATTTTTTAAAGTATGAATGTCAACTCTATATATAGGGAAACTTAATTGGTTCTGAATATTGAGTCAAAGTCTCCAACATTCAGTAGATAATTTAAAATCTATGTTAATTCTTTCATATAAGATTTATATATTTATAAACTATTTTGAAATTTTAAAAATAAAAATTTTAAACATTATACTTCTGATTAATGAAAACAGTTAAGCATTGATCAATAAATAAGCAGCTGTTCTAATGTCTTTAGAAATATACAGGCTCTTTCTTTTTTTAGCTCTTTTGTAATTTTAAAAATATTTTTATGGATTTTCAGCACTTAATTCAGAATCATGAACCCAGTATTTATATATAAAAAAGCAACTGATGAAAATGATGATGATAATGATAATAATGATGATGTGTTCATGATTTTAGTAGCTCTCATGTTCACATTTTTTTTGAGAAATTCTTAGTGTATAATATGTTGCTTTTTCTTTTACTAAGAGCCTTTTGCTATTTCCAAGATTCACATAGGCTATGAATCATTTACATATCCAACTCTGTATTTGTACTCTGGAATTTTGTTTCTAAATCTACACAGGAGAGTTATGCATTATTATCTTCTGATTTTAAAACTTTATCTTTCCATTTTCATTGTGAAATAAGAAGTGTTTGACTGTTTTGGATCTACAAATGCATGGGATTCTTGTAAACAACTGTGAATAATTTTTGTACTCTTCAGTAGGCGAAAACCAGTTGCTTATTTTTCAAAGAGAAAAACATCACTCTTTACAAATATAAAATACTATCTTATAGAATTTAGCAACATTATAATGAGTTTTTTTTTTTAACTTTGTAAAGTCATAGTAGGAAAATCTCAGTTTCAAAGACAGATGTCAGGAGTATGGACTGCCTCAAACAAATACTGCTTCTGCTGCATACACATTTTATACACATCTGACATCGAGCAGGTTACCTAGCTATCCTGCATTTCATTTTCTTCATGTATAAAGCAGAGATAATAGGGTTATTTTTAAAACAAAATTAATCAGTATGAGGAAAGCTGTTAGAAAACTATCTGGCAAATGTCCAGTGACATGTAACCGTAGGCTTATGTCTTAGTTTATATTACATTTCACTGTCATTTTGTCTGAATATTTCTCACATTGACTCACATGAATATGTGTTAGGAACATATGCCACACCATTAAGTAACAGAGAAGGAAGAAGAATGTCATACTAAGTATTTTATATTATATACATAATATACACATACACACATATATATATATTCCAGTTCTGCCTTTAAAATTTAATAAGACCAAGTTGAACCTGAAAAATTCAACCAATGTACTTATTTTTATTATTTATTTAATGTTACTTATCCACATGTTCTGAAGTTTAGATAAATAAATAAAAAACCATTCTTCTTCAACTGATACATTAATTATATTCATACAACAACGTCATCTACTCAACCAACAGTACTAAACAATAGTTGTGTCAAGCATTGTGTTAGGATCAAGTAGTACATGGAAATGATCTAAAAGATATCTACCCATCTAAATATACATGCAAGGAAACAAATCATAATACAAATTAGGACAGATACTCTCTGTGGACACTAAGTGCTGGGAAGAATGGTTTTGAGTAGGGGATTAGAAAGAAAGCTTCACAGAAGGATATATTAAAGGATGCTTAGTAACAGACAAATATCTCATTCCCAATACTCAGTCAACAAAACTGATTTAGCTATTCTTCCAACTATGTCTTAAATCTTTCCTCTCTTAATCTTTTCTATCCCCCCCAACTCTACCCCACCACTATTTACAAATTCATACTAACACTTAAAGTTAGTTCAAAAATCCTTAGCTGGCCTTTCCAATTTTTGTCCCAACCATGTCCAATTCTAACAGAGTTC
Organism: Capra hircus; assembly: GCF_001704415.2. Lineage (NCBI taxonomy): Eukaryota > Metazoa > Chordata > Mammalia > Artiodactyla > Bovidae > Capra > Capra hircus. The sequence continues at coordinate 50,289,400 of NC_030813.1, forward strand.
CAGAAAAATATCTACTTCTGCTTTATTTACTATGCCAAAGCCTTTGACTGTGTGGATCACAATCAACTGTGGAAAATTCTGAGACAGATGGTAATACCAGACCACCTGACCTGCCTCTTGAGAAACCTATATGCAGGTCAGGAAGCAACAGTTAGAACTGGGCATGGAACAACAGACTGGTTCCAAATAGGAAAAGGAGTACGTCAAGGCTGCATATTGTCACCCTGCTTATTTAACTTCTATGTAGAGTACATCATGAGAAACGCTGGGCTGGAAGAAGCACAAGCTGTAATCAAGTATGCTGGGAGAAAATCAATAACCTCAGATACGCAGATGACACCACACTCATGGCAGAAAGTGAAGAGGAACTAAAAAGCCTCTGAAAGTGAAAGAGTAAAGTTAAAAAGTTGGCTTTAAGCTCAACATTCAGAAAACGGAGATCATGGCATCTGGTCCCATCACTTCATGGGAAATGGATGGGGAAACAGTGGCTGACTTTATTTTGGGGGGCTCCAAAATCACGCCAGATGGTGATTGCAGCCATGAAATTAAAAGACGTTTACTCCTTGGAAGGAAAGTTATGACCGACCTAGATAGCATATTCAAAAGAAGAGACATTACTGTGCCAACAAATGTCCATCTAATCAAGAATATAGTTTTTCCAATGGTCATGTATGGATGGGAAAGTTGGACTGTGAAGAAAGCTGAGCACCGAAGAATTGATGCTTTTGAACTGTGCTGCTGGAGAAGACTCTTGAGGATCACTTAGACTGCAAGGAGATCCAACCAGTCCATTCTAAAGGAGATCAGTCCTGGATGTTCATTGGAAGGACTGATGCTAAAGCTGAAACTCCAATGCTTTGGCAACTTCATGCAAAGAGTTGACTCATTTCAAAAGACTCTGATGCTGGGAGGGATTGGGGGCAGGAGAAGGGGATAACAGAGGATGAGATGGCTGGATGGCATCACCGACTTGATGGACATGGGTTTGGGTGAACTCCAGGAGTTGATGGACAGGGAGGCCTGGTATGCTGCAATTCATGGGGTCGCAAAGAGTCGGACACGACTGAGCGACTGAACTAAACAGTCCAATTAATCATCCTATAAACCATTAACATCAATCTAAACTTCAAATGTTACACATATCACCTCCATCCTCAAAGCCAAAACCCTTGTGTTTAGTAAATCAAATCTCAACTCTTCAGCTTCATTTTTTAAAAAAATTACAATCTAATCCTACTTGGATTTTAAATATATATTGATCCCTTACTGGCCAATGTAGACCCTCCATTAAGGGTGGAATCAAAATTCCTCATGACCATGAAGGCAACTTGTGACAAATATGGAAGAACCTTCTTACTGTTATTATTCTATGAAAAATCTCTTGTACCCTTTCTCATCTATATGCAGTCACTCAACTGGAAATCCAACTTAAGTGCCAATTTCTGCTTAAAACTTCTTAATGACAACTTCCTTCACTTGCTTTCCCTACCTCTAAATATTTTTAAACCATTGCACAGAATTTAGCGTATTTCTATGTGTCTGCTTCCTTGCTGTTTTTTTTAATAGGATTCACAATAAACAGATGGTACAAATACAAGACAGTAAATTCTCTGTTATCCCAGATCTATGAATACCAAATTGGAATTCAGTCTCCTATCATCTCATGTCAAAGATGCAGCATAAATGAAAAATATATTTTTGTAGTGGTTCTCAAACATGTTGGTCTCAGAACACCTTTGCTTTCTTAATAACTGAAATTGAAAAATATTTGTTCATATTAATTTACCTATTAATAATTCCTATGTTTCAAATTAAAACAGAAATGTATTAAATTTTAAGCTTTTTATCTGTTCAGTTCAGTCACACAGTCGTGTCTGACTCTTTGCGACCCAATGATCTGCAGCATGCCAGGCCTCCCTGTCAAAAACCAACTCCCAGAGTCCACCCAAACCCACGTCCATTGAGTAGGTGATTCCATCCACCATCTCATCCTCTGTCATCCCCTTCTTCTCCTGCCCTCAATCTTTCCTAGCACCAGGGTCTTTTCAAATGAGTCAGTTCTTCGCATCAGGTGGCCAAAGTATTGGAGTTTCAGCTTCAACATCAGTCCTTCCAATGAACACCCAGGACTGATATCCTTTAGGATGGACTGGTTGGATCTCCTTGCAGTCCAAGGGACTCTTAAGAGTCTTCTGCAACACCACAGTTCAAAAGCATTAATGCTTCGTGCTTAGCTTTCTTTATAGCCCAAATCTCACATCCATACATGACAACTGGAAAAACCATAACCTTGACTAGATGGACCTTTGTTGACAAAGTAATGTTTCTGCTTTTTAATATGCTATCTAGGTTGGTCATAACTTTCCTTCCAAGAAGTAAGAGTCTTTTAATTTCATGGCTACAGTCACCATCTGCAGTGATTTTGGAGCCCAGAAAAATAAAGCCACTGTTTCCACCGTTTCCCCATCTATTTGCCATGAAGTGATGGGACTGGATACCATGATCTTAGTTTTCGGAATGTTGACATTTAAAATAGCATATTTTATGTAAAATATATATTCCAAAAAATTAATTTAGTGAGTAAATTTGCATCCAGTAACATTAAATTTCTTTACTTTCACCTTAGTAGGTTAAAATAGAATTTTCTTATCTGCTTCTAGATTTAATAACTTGAAATATTTTAATAGAAGCATATGAAGGAAATGTGGCTTTGCACACATACGTAGTTGAAAAGAGGAGTGTTTGAAGGCTTTTCAGATAATTGTGGATCTTACTCTTTATTATAATACAAAAATATTCAACAAATCACAGTTTCTTAAGAGTTAATTTCAGTAAGGAATCTGAAGTCATACCAATTCACTTTTTATACTTTGTTATTACTAAAACATTTCATCTATCCTGCACTGTAAATAGATATTTTTACTGAGGCATAATTACATAATGTCATGCATTGGTTACCTGGAAAACTGGTTTACTGAGTTATTCAGATCTTCAGCTTTTGATATTTTTTTATTCAATATTTTAAAATAACAATTGTTGACATTACAAATCTCATCTGCAAAATCTCTAGGTATAGGGAGTGGTCAAGTTCACTATGGAAGATAGTTATGATTTTCTAAATTATTTTTACTTGAAATCTTAATACAAATCATTGGCCATAAAGTTGTCAATTATTTTCCATGAAGCAACAGACTTTCTTGATTCATTTATTTTAGAAAATGTATGCTAAATACTCAATTTTAAATAAGCATCAGTTCAGTTCAGTTCAGTTCAGTTCAGTCTCTCAGTCGTGTATGACTCTGCAACCCCATGAATCGCAGCACACCAGGCCTCCCTGTCCATCACCATCTCCCGGAGTTCACTCAGGCTCACTTCCATCGAGTCCGTGATGCCATTCAGCCATATCATCCTCGGTCATCCCCTTCTCCTCCTGCCCTCAATCCCTCCCAGCATCAGAGTTTCTCCAATGAGTCAACTCTTCGCATCAGGTGGCCAAAGTACTGGAGTTTCAGCTTTAGCATCATTCCTTCCAAAGAAATCCCAGGACTGATCTTCTTCAGAATGGACTGGTTGGATCTCCTTGCAGTCCAAGGGACTCTCAAGAGTCTTCTCCAACACCACAGTTTAAAAGCATCAATTCTTCGGCGCTCAGCCTTCTTCACAGTCCATCTCTCACATCCATACATGACCACAGGAAAAACCATAGCCTTGACTAGACAGACCTTTGGACCTTAGTCGGCAAAGTAATGTCTCTGCTTTTGAATATACTTTCTAGGTTGGTCATAACTTTTCTTCCAAGGAGTAAGCGTCTTTCAATTTCATGGCTACAGTCACCATCTGCAGTGATTTTGGAGCCCCCCAAAATAAAGTCTGACACTGTTTCCACTGTTTCCCCAACTATTTCCCATGAAGTGATTTTCAGTAATTCATTAAAGTAAAAATGATATTTCTTTAAAAATTGCTAATTCAGCCTGCAACTCTATTCAGCCTACACAAGTACTTTTCCTGTATGACAATCATCATGCTTTTATGTGTAGTGGAACTGCATACTTCCCATTGTGTCACATAGAATATTGAAAAGATGTATACTCAAGGATCAAAATTTAATAAAATTGATCATTTTTATACTTCATAAAGGACACTTTTAAGTGAAATTATCCCTTTTTTTTTCCCATTCTGGCCAAATAATATAATGAAAAATAGGATATCTAATAGTAGGTCAGTTTGAAACCACAGTCTTATCCATGACATTGCATCATCAGTGAAAATGTCAACAAGGTTAAAGGGCAATACCATTTCAATATTATTTTGAAAGTAGGTTTGCCCTCACCAATACTCTGAAAGAGATCTTAGGTACTCCTATATATCCATGGATCATACTTTGAGCATCATTGTTTAATTGTGTTAAACTATGAATTTATTAAAAAGCAGAGACATCACTTTGCCAACAAAGGTCCGTCTAGTCAAGGCTATGGTTTTTCCAGCAGTCATATATGGATGTGAGAGTTGGACTGTGAAGAAAGCTGAGTGCTGAATTGATGCTTTTGAACTGTGGTGTTTGGAGAAGACTTGAGAGTCCCTTGGACTGCAAGGAGATCCAACCAGTCCATTCTAAAGGAGATCAGTCCTGGGATTTCTTAGGAAGGAATGATGCTGAAGCTGAAACTCCAGTACTTTGGCCACCTCATGCGAAGAGTTGACTCATTGGAAAAGACTTTGATGCTGGGAGGGATTGGGGGCAGAAGGAGAAGGGGACGACAGAGGATGAGATGGCTGGGTGGCATCACAGACTCAATGGACATGAGTCTGAGTGAACTCCGGGAGATGGTGATGGACAGGGAGGCGTGGCGTGCTGCCATTCATGGGGTCGCAAAGAGTCATACACAACTGAGCAACTGAACTGAAATGAACTGAACTGAACTGAATTTAGGACTTGCATGCAATTGCAGCATAATCTACATATTTTATCAATATAAATACATAGGAATTTTACAGACAACAAGAGATGTAATTTTAGTTAAAAGGAAGCATTTGCAAAGGGACAGTTCAATAAATATTTCCACCCAACACTAGAGCACCTAAATTAATAAAACAAATCATTGACAGATATGAAGGGAGAAACAGACAGCAATGCAATACTAATAGGAGATTTCAATACCGTACTTTCAATAATGTATAGATCATCCAAAAAGAAATTCAGTAGACAAACAGGAAACTTGAACACTGATATAGAACAAGCTAACTTAAAATATATAGAGTGTTCCTCCCAAAGCAGTAGAATACACACTGTTCTCAAGTACACATGGAATATTCTCCAGGGTAGCTCATATGCTAGTTTACAAAAATGTCTTAAAAATTAAGAAGATTGAAGTCATTCCAAGTATCCTTTCTAACCACATGGATTAAAAGTAGAAGTCAGTAATAAAGAAGCATAGGAAACTTCACATATATGTGGAAATTAAATAACACACTTTTGGACAATATTGGGTCAAAAAAAATCAAAAGGAAAATTAGAAAATATCTTAATGCAAGTAAAAATAAAAATATAACACACCAAAACCTATTAGTACTAAGAGAGAAGTTTATAGCTACAAACATCTACATTTAAAAAGAAGAAATATCAAATATACAATATAACTTTATAGATCTAATAACTATAAAAAGAGAACAAACTAAGCCCAAATTTAGCAGAAGGAAGGAAGGAAGATTAGAGCAGAATTAAGTGAAATTGAGAATAGAAAGACATTTGAAAAAATTGACTATGAGATTTAAAAAACATAAAAAAACAAAATAAACTTTAGACTAACCAAGAGAGGGAGAGAGAGAGAAGACTAAAAAAAAAAAAAAAGTAGAAATGAAAGAAGATATATTACAATGGATGTCACAGAAATTTAAGAGATCATTTAAAAAGTTACAAACAGTTATATACCAACAAATTGAACAACCTAAGACATGGATAAATTCCTATAAACATACAGCATGCCAAGACTGAATCAAGAAGAAAAAGAAAGCCTGAACAGACCAAAAATAAGGAGATTGAATCAGTGGTTAAAAACATTGCAACATAGAAATCTCCAAGACCATGTGACTGATAGGTGAATTCTACCAAATATTTAAAGAAGAATTAATAGCAACTTCTCTTAAACCCTTCAAAAAACCTGAAGAGGGAACACTGCCAAACCAATTACATGAGGCCAACATTACCCTGATACAAAACTAGACAAAGACAACCCAGGAAAACTACAGGAAAATATCCTTGATGAACATGGATGCAAAAATCCTGAACAAAATATTAACAAACAAAATTCAACACAACATTAAAAAGATCATATACCATTACCAAGTGAGATTTATCCCTAGGATGATAAATTTTTTATCAAAAGCAAAGCAATAAATGTGATAAACCACATTAACAGACTAAAGCATAAAATTTTATGATTGTCTCAGTAGTTGTAGAAAAAATATTTGACAAAGTGTAACACCCTTTCATGATAAAAGTTGTCAACAAAATTAGGCATAGAAGGAATGTACCTTAATATAATAAGGACTGTATTTGAAAAGCCCATAACTAACATCATATTCAATGGTGAAAAACTGAAATTTCTTCCTCTAGGATCATGAAGGAGGCAAAGATACATAGTCTCACCACTTTTGTTCAACATAGTACTTACTGGAATAAATATCCAGATCTAGGCAAAAAAAAGAAATAAAATTTGCCATCCAAATTTAAAAGGAAGAACCAAAACTATCTCTACAGAAGACATGACAGAAAACCATAAAGACCAACACACACAGGCACACACAGAGAACCAAAAATAAATTTAGTAAAGTTACGGGATACAAAAATCAACATACAAAAACCTGTTGCATTTTTATACGCCAACAACAAACTATCCAAAGAGGAAATTAAGAAAACAATTCCATTCACAATATAATAAAAATAATAAAATATTTAGGAATAAACTTAACCAAGTAGATAAATGACTTGAAAAACTGAAAATTATAAATCAATTTTGAAAGAATTAAACCCAACAAAAATAAGTGAAAATACATGCTGTTCATGGATTGAAGAAATAATATTTTTAAAACATCCCTACAGCTCAAAACCATCAATGGATTTAATGCAATCCCTATTAAAATCCAAATGGAACTTTTTTACATACATGGTAAACAAAAGATCTTAAATAGGAAAAGCAATTTTGAGTAAGATGAACAAAGCTCAAGTCATCACATTTCCTGATTTCAAACTACATCACAAAGCTATAGTAATCAAACAAGTATGTACTTGCAGAAAAACAGATAGATAAACTGACTGAACAAAATAGAGAACTCAGAAATAAAACAATGCAAGTATGATAAACTAATTTTTTACAAGATTGCCAATAATACATAAAGAAACAGATAGTTTCTTCAATAAATAGTGTGAAAACTGTTATGCCCAGAGTCCAAGTCCCCAAAACTGAGAGAATAAGAAGTCCATAGCAATGCAAAAGCATGAAGGGGTTTTATTTCTAGCTCGAGCTAGGGCTCCCACCACATCCAACACAGAGGAGTGGAGCAAGGAGCCCGGAGCCCAGATTTACAGCAGTATTTATAGGTTTTAGAACAGAGAGTTGGCAAGGGCTGATTGGCTGCAGGAGTTTCCTAGTATTTACTAATTGGCTAATCTTTATTGGCTGCAGGGTTTTCCTGGTATTTACTAATTGGCTATTGGCTGCAGGGGGATGTCTTTTACATCCTGATAAACTCAAACCAGGTTACGGGGAGTATGCTGATTAGACAAGTCCTGGCATCTGCGGGGATGACCTCACTGGGCAATGACTCAGCTTTTCCCGTGAGTCCTACCTTCGTCCCTGAAGCCTATCATGGTGTTTGTTAGGTCCCAACAAAAACTATTTATCCACACTCAAAGGAAACACAAATCAGGGAAATGCAAAGCAAAATCACAAAGAGATATCACTTATCACCTGTTATAATGGCTATTATCACAAAAACAAAAGATAAGCAATGCAAAGATGTGAAGAACAGAAATACGCGGGAACTCTGCTGCTGCTGCTGCTGCTGCTGCTAAGTCGCTTCAGTAGTGTCCGAATCTGTGTGACCCCATAGACGGCAGCCCACCACGCTCCCCCGTCACTGGGATTCTCCAGGCAAGAACACTGGAGTGCGTTGCCATTTCCTTCTCCAATGCATGAAAGTGAAAAGTGAAAGTGAAGTCACTCAGTCATGTCTGACTCTTAGTAACCCCATGGACTGAAGCCCACCAGGCTCCTCCATCCATGGGATTTTCCAGGCAAGAGTACTGGAGTGCGGTGGGGAACTCTCTGTGGGAATGCAAACTGCTTCAGTCGCTATGGAAAACAGCATGGAGGTCCCTCAAAATATTAAAAAATAGAGCTACTATTAAATCCAACAATCCTCCTCCTCCTGAGTATATATCCAAAAGAAATAAAAACAGAATTTCAAAGAGATATCTGCATTATCTGCATTCCTGTGTTTACTGAAGTACAACCCACAATAGCCAAGATATTGAAAATAACCAAAATGCCCATCAACAGATGAATGGACAAAGATACATCCACGATATAGATATGATGGGATATTATTCAGCCTTAAAAAAAAGAAAAAAGAAAAAAGAAAGAAAGGAAATCCTCCATTTGTGACAACATAGATGAACCTAAAGGACATTATGCTATGTAAAACAGTCACAGACAAGCATTACATGCTACCACTTACATGAAGATTCAAAAATAGTCCAGCTCAAAGAAACATAGAGTAGAATTATGGTTGGCAGGGGCTAGAAGGAAGGAAAAATGGTACAGAAGTTGACTATGCAAGTTGAGTAAAGCCTAGAAATCTACCATACTACATATTGCTTATGATTAATAACTTTAAAATTTGATATGAGGATAGACCTTATGTTAAATGTTCCAATAATGAAAATAAGAATACAAGGAGAAAAAGAAGATAAGAGGGCAGGAAGAAACTCTGGAGGTGATGGATATGTTGATGGCATAGATTGTGTGGATGGCATGAAGAATTCACAGCTGTATACATATCTCCAAACTCATCAAACTGTATATATTAAATATGTATACCTTTTTGTGTGATGATCATACACCAATATAATAATTTAAATAAGAGAGGGAGTAAGAGAAGATGGTTAGAGTGCCTTCCTTACAAAGATGACATTTAAGCAAAGAATTATGAAAGAGGAAGAAAATGGTCTTATCAATATCTGCAGGTAAAGCATTTCAGAGAGAGGGAATAGCCAGTGCAAAAGTCCTGCACTACAATAACACAAAGTATGTGAGAAAAAGCAAGGAAGCTGATGTGGGTAACAGGACACATGGAGGTGAGAAAATTCTAGGAGATGGAGTCAGAGAAGTAAATACGGTATGCTTCCTGTAGAACATTTTGGATGCCTATGTAAGAACTTTGCCTTTTCCCCTGAGTAAAGAGGTTGGGACATTACACAGTTTTGAGAGATGCCTGAAAACAATTACTCTGGTTGACACCAAAGCTCTGTTCATAAGAAGAATAGGGAGAAAGGGATACAGAGTAAGCAACAATTTTTGTCACATCTAGTACTTATTGGGAGCATATTATGGATACCCAGTAAATTCTTATTGAGTGTGTAGTTACTGTCATTTTTCCATGCAAAAGTGCTTTTTTTTTTAATTATAAAGCAATCTCTAATCAAAATGTTCAACTAAATATATGTAAAGTATTATTTTAAAGCTTCTTATAGTATGGCAAAGGTAGGTTAATATTTTTGTACTGAAATTTTAGTGACTTCAAATATGCTTCCAATACTGTTCACTAAATTCCTGAACCCTCTCAAAGTTATTCACAACACATTTATATAAGCTTTTTGCAACTAAATAACAATTTGTTTATAATACAAGTTGTGATGGGAGAAGACATGAATATTTTAAAGAGTCATGTTCAAAGACCCATATTTGCTTTTATATGCTATGAACTAAATATAGAAAAAATGAACTCATTGCAATGAGAAAATTTTGTGCAACCAAATGCACTTAAAAGAGAGCTTTCTGTTCAGCAGCATCTCCCTTGCACATATACGATATGCTATAAATTTTGCATGATTTTGACTTAATCCACCTCCATGTTGCTCTAGTGGTGAAAAAAGTTGCAGCTATCTTGAAGGAGGAATCTTTGTGAATCAGATTGCATTTCTGCAGACTTGTAAATGCATTCAGTTCTTTCATATCACTTACCATTTGCATTAACACCACCATTCACATAATAATTCACTCATCAATTCCTCTCCTTCATTCACAGTTTCCAAGTCTACTGATTCTTTGAAAAATCTAAGTACTTGTGTTTTTCTCTTTATCCTTGCTATAATTACCACTGGATAGCTGTAAAAGTTACTTTGAATATTTCTCCAGTTGCAATCTATCTCATACACAACTTTTATTCCAGTACCTCTGAATTAGTCAGGGTTCTCCAGAGAAAGAGAATCAATGTAAGATAGAAGAGGAGATTCACTACAGGAGTTGGTTCACACATTAAGACACCAAGAAGTCCCACAAGTTGCTCCAAGTTCTTGCAAGTCTTTGCAAGCTGAAGAAGCAGGAAAGCTGGTAGTGTAATTCAACATGAGTCTAAAGGACTGAAAATTTTGGCTCTGACAAAATAGGTCTCAGTCCGAATCCAAAAGCCTGATATTCACAGGCATCATGATGGATGCTGCAGCTTAAGCAGAGAGAGTTAATTTGCCTTTCTATTTTTATTTTTATTTATTTTTTGTTCTATGTCAGCTCTCAACAGATTGGATGATGCCCACCCACATTTGTGAGGGTGATCTTTACTTGGTCTACAAAATCAAATGCTAATCTCTTTCAGAGACACCAGTACAGGTCACAGGCACACCCAGAAATAACATCTTTCCAGCTGAGCATCCCTTAACCCAATCAAGCTTACGCATAAAATCGATCATTATAGTCTTAAAGGAGAATCTGGCAGGCCATATAGATACAAGAAGGAAAGATCCACTTATGGCTGATGAGACTCTTGACTACCTCCCAAAAGGGAGGAGCAGTTAGTACCATGATAACTTACCTCTCCTAGAGATATCTAAGAGGTTTCACTGCTGTGCAAACTAAAAATTTTCCTTTGACTCCTCCAATTATCAATCAAGTTTCCCTCACTATATTATTGTTTATTCTTATTTTATCTGCCAAGTTTTTTATATCCCCGGCCTTTTCTGTCTTGTTTCTCCCTGGCTATTCACCCATACTTAATACTCATCATTTTCTCTTTACCTAGAATTTTTTTGTTTCAACAGCTGTTTGACAAAATGTCTGATAAGACTACGAATAATTCACTTTAGCACTAGTGACTTCTGCTCTCAACATTACCACTTGAATCTGAAACATCTAAATCTGTATTACACGAAGTCCTGTCTCTTCACAAACTCTCAGGAACATGGTTACTTTATTCCAATTATGAAATAAAACTGGAAAAGTCCTTTGATATTGTACAAAAGAGAAAGTTGTAGTTTATGAATATTTTCTATTGACTGTGAAATTGATTCTGTGAAGAAAAACCTGGGTTTTCAAACCAATAACTTACACTAGGATTTTTCCCATAAATTAATATTTATTATAATTAATATTTATTAAAAACATCATAAGTCAGGCATAGATCTAAAGGCTTTAGATACGTTAATTCAATAAATCATCACAATAACCTTACAAATCAGAGAATATAGCAGTCCCATTTTATAGAACAGACAACTGTTCTAAGTCACATAGTGTATAAAGTCAATGTTGTGACTGACAGCTTAATCCCCAAACCAAGAAAATGATTATAGAAAATGATTCTCAGCCACAGTAATACTTAGAGATGAGTTCACTGACTGATGTAGCCACTTCTCTAAGTGGACATTTATGTTTTTCAGAACTGGAGATAGAGCTGACACAGTATTGACAATACCAACCATAGCCACTAGGACGAGCCCGGCCACCAGCACCACACAATTCCTCACCCACATGTAGTTATCTTTCCCCAACTCAAGAAAGAATAACAGTTTTCCCCTTACAGTGTAAACTATTCTTTCACAGGTTGACTCAAACCCATTTATTTTTCTCATTTCATAGATAATCATTTAAAGTTGAATCTGTGAAAACAGGTCTTAGACTTCAAAGTTCTATCCTAGTGAAGACTTAAAGGACATCTAAAGAATCTGGTGAAAAGTCAGGCAGAGAACTGTCAGCAATGTTCCCAGCTGAGTCAAATCCCTCGATTATCTTTTGTAGCAAAAATGAGGGAGGTGATCAGAGAAGATTCAAGGAATAGGATAGTAAAAAAGGACCAGAATAGGCAAGAAGCTTCACCCAGCAGAAGCTATTGATAGCAAATCCCAGTCACTGGGAAGTAAAGTGGCCAGAAGAATTCTATTACTGAAGAGACTTCATAGGGAGTCAGGTCACAGGAACGGCAAAGAAAACAAGAAAGGATTACAGATGCTAGGAGAGATGGATCCATGAAGGTTCAGTTCAGTTCAGTCGCTCAGTCATGTCCGACTATTTGTGATCCCATGAATCGCAGCACACCAGGCCTTCCTGTCCATCACCAACTCGGAGTTCACTCAAACTCACGTACATCAAGTCAGTGATGCCATCCAGCCATCTCATCCTCTGTTGTCCCCTTTTCCTCCTGCCCCCAATCCCTCCCAGCAACCAGAGTCTTTTCCAATGAGTCAACTCTTCACATGAGGTGGCCAAAATACTGGAGTTTCAGCTTTAGCATCATTCCTTCTAAAGAAATCCCAGGGCTGATCTCCTTCAAAATGGACTGGTTGGATCTCCTTGCAGTCAAAGGGACTCTCAGAAGTCTTCTCCAACACCGACTTCAAAAGCATCAATTCTTCAGTGCTCAGCTTTCTTCACAGTCCAACTCTCACATCCATACATGACAACTAGGAAAACCATAGCCTTGACTAGACAGACCTTTGTTGGCAAAGTAGTGTCTCTCTCTGCTTTTGAATATGCTATCTAGGTTGCTCATAAGTTTTCTTCCAAGAAGTATGTGTCTTTTAATTTCATGGCTGCAGTCACCATCTGCAGTGATTTTGGAGCCCCAAAAAACAAAGTCTGACACTGTTTCCACTGTTTCCCCATCTATTTCCCATGAAGTGATGGCACCGGATGCCATGATCTTCGTTTTCTGAATATTGAGCTTTAAGCCAACTTTTTAACTCTCCACTTTCACTTTCATCAAGAGGCTTTTTAATTCCTCTTCACTTTCTGTCATAAGGGTGGTGTCATCTGCATATCTGAGGTTATTGTTATTTCTCCCAGCAATCTTGATGCCAGCTTGTGCTTCTTCCATCCCAGCGTTCCTCATGATGTACTCTGCATATAAGTTAAATAAGCAGGGTGACAATATACAGCCTTGACGCACTCCTTTTCCTAATTGGAACCAGTCTGTTGTTCCATGTCCAGTTCTAACTGTTGCTTCCTGACCTGTATACAGGTTTCTCAAGAGGCGGGTCACGTGGTCTGGTATTCCCATCTCTTTCAGAATTTTCCACAGTTGATTGTGATCCACACAGTCAAAGGCTTTGGCATAGTCAATAAAGCAGAAATAGATATTTTTCTGGAACTCTCTTGCTTTTTTGATGATCCAGAAGATGTTGGCAATTTGATCTCTGGTTCCTCTGCCTTTTCTAAAACCAGCTTGAACATCTGGAAGTTTGCAGTTCATGTATTGCTAAACCCTAGCTTGGAGAATATTGAGCGTTACTTACTAGCGTGTGAGATGACTGCATAAAGGTTACCCATAGCTAATCAACAGAATTACCCCACAGAAAGACATATTATATGGAAAAGGACCCAAATAATCAAGCAATTTGGAGAATGGCACTCAAACTTCAAGCCAGGATACAAAAACATTTACACAGTTCTCCTTTAGGAATCACTAACCAAGGGCAATATAGGTATAGGCCTGGGTATAGCATTAGTATCAAACCCTGGAGTAACATTAAAGCATTTATAGATACTGAGAAACATGAGACAGAGCTGTGAATTGACATCAGTATTCACCTTTCCAAAAGTTCTTAAACACCCCTCTGCATCTTGTTCAAAGAATAGGTGATGCTCAAGGCAGGAAATCCTTTTGTCCAGACAATCAAGAGAGAGGCTTCCCCTGAACTGAGGGCAGTTAGGCTAGCCACTACACAAGGCTCATTCAGTACAAACTTGCTGAAACTCTGAAACTAAATAGAAATCTGTATACCCCAAGTATGATTTTTAGAATTTTTGGATCAATTTGAATGTTGGAATATTCTATGTCAACAGGTTATTTTATTCATTCCACTGCTAAAAAGCAGCTCCTCTTTCTCTGATAGGGGCTTCATGTCACTTTTTTCTAAAAATAATTGTTATTATATTTCAAAATAAATGGATTTAAACTACAGCTAATCAGAAAGAGAGAAAGGAGTAACTGTCTTGGTACTAAATTTTAAAATTAAATCAGATGACCCAACAATGGAAAATCTTGAACTTGAGATTTAATTGCATGAGAATAAAATGTTATTGCCAGAATACAAAACTACAATTATGTGCTTTAAACAATGACTGAATTGTACTATCCAGGTATTAAGTAGAAATTCTTAATTAAAAGATTCCTATGATATTGCTACAGGCCCTTAAATTCATGAAGTACCTAATAAGTGCAGTTTGAATTTAATGAGACATTGACTATTAAGTCAGAGAGCATTTACTATGTCCCTGGCACTGTAGGGCTTAAATATAGAAATTCATTTAATCCTTATAGCAACCCTATGAAGTAGATACATTTTACAAATGAAAAACAAAACAAACAAGCAAACAAATGATGGTACAGAGAAGTCAAGTAACTTGCCTGATTTCATACAGTTACTAAGTCCAGGCACTACTGGTGTGTTAGCTTTACACACCCTTGCTCTGCCTGTGTCCTCTGATCTATGTGTGCCAGATTAGACTGTAAAATTAGATGCTCATACTTCATAAATAACTATTAGTAATCTTTGCAAGGCTGAATCAAATGTAAATTAGCTTGGCCATAATGCTGTTATTAATGTTAATTATTATCTTTAAAGCATTTATATATGTGATGTTTTATGTGTGTGCGTGTGCTCAGTCGTGTCTGACTCTTTGCGACCTCACGAACTGTAGATTACCAGGCTTCTCTAACCATGGAATTTTCCAGCAAGAATACTGGAATGGTTTGCCATTTCCTACTCAAGGGGATCTTCCTGACCCAGGGATCAAACTGCATCTCTTGCGTCTCCTGAACTGCCAGGCAGATTCTTTACCACTGTGCCACTTTGGAAGCTTTACACCTCAGAGTAATGTTGAAGAATGTATTATTTACACACCTGTTTCAAGAAAACAGACAAACAAAAAGGTCCCAGAGACTCAGCTGTTTACTCATTCTGACATAAGAGTTGATCTTGTCTAGTGTTTAATGCTCTTAGCATCCTGGGGTCACAAGTACTAAACTCATCAGTTTCTTTTTAACATTTATAGTATGGAATCTCTCAATAGATTTGCATAAGAAACAAAGTGGCAAAAAGAAGAAAATGTTTGACATATACAAATTAAGCAAAAGGATTGGAAAGGGAAAATAGGGGCAAGTGAAAGTCGCTCAGTGTGTCCAACTGTTTGAGACCCCATGGACTATACAGTTCAAGGAATTCTCCCAGCTAGAATACTAAAGTGGGTAGCCTTTCCCTTCTCCAGAGGATCTTCTCAACCCAGGGTTCAAAGCCAGGTCTCCCACATTGAAGGCAGATTGTTTACCAGCTGAGCCACCAGGGAAGCCCAAGAATACTGGAGTGGGTAGCCAATCCCTTCTCCAGTGGATCTTTCTGAGCCAGGAATCAAACCAGGGTCTCCTGCATTGGAGGCAGATTCTTTACCTGAGCTACCGGGGAAGGCCTAGGGGCAAGTAAGATGATACTAAAAACTGTAGCAATCTTTTTTGTGTCTGGCCAACATATCATAAAACCCTTTAATAATGCATCTTCATTTCCAAGTCACTTCTCTGGGTCTTTCATATACAATTATATAAAAACAAAACTCAATAATTTTGAGGAATTAGGAACGTTGCCAACATTTTACAAATACCTTGGACAAAGAACATTTCTAACAATACTTCCTATACCCTTCAACAAATTTCTCTCCAGACCAATCTTGACCATATTTTTCTAGTTATATTCAGTTACAACTCAGAGAAATTGGGGTAACTTGAGCATTGAGTAAAATCCAAAGACTTTAGTAGAGTTCTGGCTATAAGGGTTGGATAAGGAAATGGCAACCACTCCAGTATTCTTGCCTGGAAAATTCCATGGACAGAGGACCTGGCAGGCTATAGTCCATGGGGTCTCAAAGAGTTAGACACAACTGAGCAACTAAGTATGTACTGCTTGTAAGGGTGGTGGGCAAAAGAGGCAGACATTATTTTTTTCAACTAGATTAGAGTCCTTGAGAAACCCAACAGGCAGTAATATCTTGGTATATAAGGTGTACAAGGAGTAGGAAAAACATGCAGGGGAAATGTCATTCCCACTCAAATATGTTTATATTGGGAAAAACTGGTTAAATATAGGAGGATTTGGTTAAATGTGGTCATCAAGCTTATCACTGAAAAGAAAAAAAGAAACCCTAAATATTCCAGATACATATTATCATCATCTGGAGAACTTATTCTCCCTTTTGACAAAACCCCTCAAAACTCCATGCTTTTCAAACCAACTATTCAGTGGACAAAGTAGTGACAAAGTGAATGGACCAAGAGAATCAATCAGATTTGATTCCTTAGGGATTTCTTTATCCACAGTATGAAATGATTTCATGGCAACAAACAGCACTGGATGGGAATTTCCAGTTCTCACCAATCGTGCTGCTGCTGCTTAGTCACCCCAGTCATGTCCGACTCTGTGCATCCCTATGAACTGTAGCCCACCAGGCTCCTCTCTCCATGGAATTCTCCAGGCAAGAGTATCGGAGTGGGTTGCCCTGCCCTCCTCCAGGGGATGGTCCCAACCCAGGGATCGAATCCAGGTCTCCTGCACTGGAAGGTGAGTTCTTTACCACTGATCCACGAAAGAACCATCCCCTACCCCTCCCGCCCTGCCCTGTTTGATACGACAAGCATTTTTGTTTTTGTTGTTCAATTGCTAAATCATGTCCGACTCTTTATGACCCCATGGACTGCAATACACCAGGTTCCTCTGTCATCCACTGTCTCCTGGAGTTCGCTCAAATTCATATCCACTGAGTCGGTGATGCTATCTAACTATCTCATCCTCTGCCACCCTCATCTCCTTTGCCTTCAGTCTTTCCCAGCATCAGGGTCTTTTCCATTGAGAAGCTTCTTCCCATCAGGTAGCTAAAGTAATGGGGCTTCAGTTTCAGAACAGTCCTTCCAATGAATATTAGTGTTATAAAGATTAAAAAACAAAAAACTGCGATCCAAATGTACTTTGGAAATATATACTTTGGGGAAATTAAAAGTTATTTTATTTATCTTCAGGATGGCCTTAAATTACCTCAAGCATTTTTGTAGATGCTCAGGTACCTTTATGTCCATATATAAAACATTCTCTTTTTTAAGCTCCCAAATAAAATAATAAATAACTCTTACTTAAAACAGTGTTTTTCCTTGCAAACTATTCAATCATATTGTTCTTCTTAATGTATGCCTCATCTTCTCCAATTATAAAATAATATAACTTTAATTTTTTAATGTCAGAAATGTATGTTTAAAAACAAACATAATATTACAAAATAGCAAAAAACATAACATTCCTGATCATCTCTTTTTTCAGCTGCTGCCTAAATAATTGTCAACCTAAATAAATGTCTGAAGCACCTGGAGTTTAGAGCCACCTGCTTAAGTGTATTTTACACTGTATATTAAATATGTTTTGTATCATTTTTCAGAAGGATTATAAAGCAGAAAGATTGTTTAATGCTTTTGAAAGTTAGATATTGTAATTATAGTAAAAAGCTGTACAGGGCATTCACATATAACATTTGTACAATCAAGGTCAGGTCTATTTGTTTACCATCCCCCCCCCCCCAAAAAAAAGGGCAGATCTATGCATGATTCATTGTATTGGGCTCTTTAATGCCCAATTCTGATCCCTGCCAAGGTCTGATTGATTGTTCTATTAATACATCCAAGGCAAAAATTGAAGAATAAATCAAGCAATCCAGGATCAACTTAGTCATGCTACAGAGACATGGTCTAAAAGCCAAAAACCAAAATCCTTTGCAAAGCTTGGCTGAATACCTATTGACTGCCTACTAAATCACTGCTGTCTTCATGAATTAGGCTGGTTTGGGGGAGGAGAGGGAGGACCAGAAAGGGCAAAGAGCTGATATGTATTAACGGTACCTGATGTATTATTTGTAGGTATTATACTACATATTCACAGATGGCAATAGAGGTAAAGAACTCGCCTGCCAATGCAGGAGACTTAAGAGATGTAGGTTCAGTCCCTGGGTTGGGAAGATCCCCTGGAGGAGGAAATGACAATCCACTCCAGTATTCTTGCCTGGAAAATTCCATGCACAGAGAAGCCTGGGGACTACAGTCCATGGACTTGCAAAGGGTCAGACATGACTGAAGTGACTTAGCATACATACTTCATGTGACCTCTATTTTCTATTATGAGATGCTTTGCCTTTCAAGCTAAGTTATCATCCTTCCAAAAATGTCCTTTTTAAAATCAAAGTATATCAGAGAAAGGTGATATGTTAGCAAAAGAATTTGTCAGTGACAAGCAAGCCAGGAAACAGACAAGATGAGCTCTTCTCCTTTGAATAGTGCCTATGCTTATCCTCCACCTCCTCACTCCCATTCATTCCTGAGCCTTCTGGAATTTGGCTTTGGTTCTTACCACTCCAGCAGAGACACTTTTATGATCACGATTAACTTCCTAAATGTCATATTAAACAAGTGCATTTTATTGCTTACCGTGCTAAAAACTCACAGCCACTTTTTAAAGTTGTGAGTCATTTCACTGTTCTTGAAACCTGCTTTCCTTTTTTCTTTGTCCACACTATCTCTTGATGGGTCTTACACCTTTCATTTCCTCATTCTTAGATAGCCTCCTCACACTCCATCCATTCCAGGATTTTGTTCTCAGAACTATCCTCTTTCTACTCTTTATGCATGCTCAGGTTTTCAGCATGAAACACAATGTTAATCATTTCTGAATCTATATCTCCAGCACAAAATTTGTGATGGTTCTAAAAGTCCTATATCCAACAGTCTATTAAATTGAGCAATGTTGTCAACCATTAACCATCCTTCTCTCATCCTCAGACCTCACCCATCACCAAGTAAGTTCTACTGGTTTTATAACTTTAAAAAGTGGCCTGCTCTTACCCTCCTCTCTGCCTGTTCCCCACTCTTCTCTTTCCCAATCACAGCCATCTCTATATTTGATTCTTGCTTCTCTCAAAGGATGACAGAGTCTCCTGATTTGTTTCTAGGTTTGAGCTCTTCAAATTTGTCTTCTTGAAATTTACTGTCTAGAAGAAGCAGACAATAAACACAATAAGTAAATATGCTAAAAGGTGAGGAATAAATAGTATAATAGTAAAGTATACTATATAACAGTATAATAGTAAAAAAAATTCAGGATTGAAAACAAATGGTGGGGTAGAGCATTGCTCACAAAATGCCCGATAGGCTGACTCCTCCCTGCCTCCCTGCCTCCCTGCCATTTTAAATTCACCTCCCCGCCAGTTTTAACATTTTACACCAAACTACCTGCTTTTTTTTCCCTAGAATACACTATACTGTTTACTACTGCTAAGTCTTTGTTTACGACAGCCTTTCTGCCAGCAATATTCTTTTCCTCATCACTGAAAAATTCATACTCACTTAAGTATTATTGGACATACACTAGGCTGACATGATGTTTGGACTTTCTAGTCCTGTATACCCTGTGTATTCCTAACTATGCAGTTAGGGCTGTAGATTATTTTCAGCTTATTTTTCTGTCTCTCACTAGGAGACAGACAATAAGACAGGGATCATAGCTTGCTCACATTATATTCCCAACACATTCATTGAAACGGGCATTGCTTTATTTGCCTTGTGACTATATTTCTATAATTTCATGATCATCCAACATCCACTTCTTTTCATATAGATGCAAGCTTTAGACACACTATTTTTTTTCTCTATAATTCAGGATACAATGCTGTGCTAAATCACTTCAGTCATGTCTGACTGTGCAACCCTGTGGATTATAAACCGCTGGGCTCCTCTGTTCATAGGATTCTTCAGGCAAGAATACTGGAGTGGGTTGCCATGCCCTTCTCTAGGGGATCCTTCCAGCCCAGGGATCGAACTCACATCTCTTATGTCTCCTGCATTGGCACCACTGGTGCTACTTGGGAAACCTATGTAATCCAGGATAGTTGATTTAAAAGATCTTCTATATTTATGGTTTTCCTTTCTATGTATTGTAGTTAAATATTCTGAGTCCAATCTGTCTAAGACTGAAAAATCAGTCTTTAAACCATTTCCAGATTACTGGGTTAGGATGAGATTGGGGGGGAGGTCATACCACTGCAGTCCCTAAATCCAAAAAGTGCAAAAAATATGTGTGATTTTTAATAGAGAGAAACAAACTCTCTGGAAAATGGGGAATGGGCAGGGGAAAAAAGGTATGGAGAAAAACACATCATATCTTTACTAGTCATAGTCCCTATATTACAAGAAAACTGGACTATAAAAGTGGGTGGCCAAGATCACTGCAATTTGCATTTTTTTCTCCAGATTTTTTAAGTGTGTCTTCTCACGACAACTTTAAAGCAGTGTTCTGTTTATATAATTTTTAACTTAGGTTGTCTGATTTATTGCATCTTTTTCCACTTCATATATTTACATATTTATCACCTGTTTAAAAAGTATATATATATATATATATACATACATACACATTTTATATATGCTAAAATATTTTAATATGTATGAATAATATACCTTGAGTTATAACAATAATTTTGATAAAACTAAACTTTTATTTTAAAACATATTGTAAGCTATATATATGCTCAACAAACACAGAGCAAAAACTTCCAGTAAGTTATTTATGTAAATTAACAGAAATTTTAGTTCATTGCTGGTTATGAAAATTAGTAATAGAAAAGAAACAGCCAAAAGGTAAATGTGAACTAATATACAGTATCTCATTAAAAATGCATAATCAAAAACAAGATACTCTCTTTCAAGTTAAAAGTAATTGGACCAATGAGTTAGTCTAGGTTTTAATTAAAAATTGAAAATTCAGTATAACTGCTACTTAATTTTATCAGCTAGAAAAATAAAGCAAAATATAAACTGATTTAAAATTTATATTTATTAATGAAGAGATATCTGGAACATTATGTTTGATCTACATTGTGCAAATTAATCACAACTGAGGTATCTAAGAAGATGGATATTTGAAAAGAAATGTACATATCATGTACCATGTAATTTTGCTCACATTAATATTTTCTTAAATATCTGACAAAACAAAGCAAAATGTCTTTTAAAATATTGACTTTTAATAGTCTGCATTACCTTGATACAGAATATACAATAAGCACAAATTCTAAAATGAACATTAATGCTTCAGTTAAATTCAGTAGCTCAGTTGTGTCTGACTCTTTGCGACCCCATGAATTGCAGCACGCCAGGCCTCCCTGTCCATCACCATCTCCCGGAGTTCACACAAACCCACGTCCATCGAGTCGGTTATGCAATCCAGCCATGTAATCCTCTGTCGACCCCTTCTCCTCCTGCCCCCAATCCCTCCCAGCATCAGAGTCTTTTCCAGTGAGTCAACTCTTCGCATGAGGTGGCCAAAGTACTGGAGCTTCAGCTTTAGCATCATTCCTTCCAAAGAAATCCCAGGGCTGATCTCCTTCAGAATGGACTGGTTGGAACTCCTTGCAGTCCATGGGACTCTCAAGAGTCTTCTCCAACACCACAGTTCAAAAGCATCAATTCTTCGGCACTCAGCTTTCTTCACAGTCCATCTCTCACATCCATACATGACCACTGGAAAAACCAGAGCCTTGACTAGACAGACATTTGCTGGCAAAGTGATGTCTCTGCTTTTGAATATACTATCTAGGTTGGTCATAACTTTCCTTCCAAGGAGCAAGTGTCTTTTAATGTCATGGCTGCAATCACCATCTGCAGTGATTTTGGAGCCCAAAAAAATAAAATCTGACACTGTTTCCACTGTTTCCCCATCTATTTCCCATGAAGTGATGGGACCAGATGCCATGAACTTCGTTTTCTGAATGTTGAGCTTTAAGCCAACTTTTTCACTCTCCTCTTTCACTTTCATCAAGAGGCTTTTTATTTCCTCTTCACTTTCTGCCATAGTTTAGCCACAGACTAATGTTTAGCCATGGACTAGTTTAATACGTAACTGAGTCAGTTCAGTCAGTTCAGTCGATCAGTCGTCTCCAACTCTTTGTGACCCCATGAATCACAGCACGCCAGGCCTCCCTGTCCATCACCAACTCCCAAAGTTTACGCAAACCTATGTCCATTGAGTCGGTGATGCAATCCAGCCATCTCATCCTCTGTCGTCCCCCTCTCCTCCTGCCCCCAATCCCTCCCAGCATCAGAGTCTTTTCCAATGAATCAACTCTTCTCATGAGGTGGCCAAAGTATTGGAGTTTTAGCTTTAGCATCAGTCCTTCCAAAAAACACCCAGGACTGGTCTCCTTTAGGATTGACTCGTTGGATCTTCTTGCAGTCCAGAGGACTCTCAAGAGTCTTCCCCAAGACCACAGTTCAAAAGCATCAATTCTTCAGCGCTCAGCTTTCTTCACAGTCCAACTCTCACATCCATACATGACAACTTGAAAAACCATAGCCTTAACTAGATGGACCTTTGTTGGCAAAGTAATGTCTCTGCTTTTTAACATGCTGCCTAGGTTGGTCATAACTTTCTTTCCAAGGAGCAAGCGTCTTTTAATTTCATGGCTGCAATCACAATCTGCCGTGATTTTGGAGCCCAAAAAAATAAAGTCTGACACTGTTTCTACTGTTTCCACATCTATTTCCCATGAAGTGATGGGGCCAGAGGCCATGATCTTCATTTTCTGAATGTTGAGCTTTAAGCCAAAATTTTCACTCTCCTCTTTCACTTTCATCAAGAGGTTTTGAGTTCCTCTTCACTTTCTGCCATAAGGGTGGTGTCATCCGCATATCTGAGGTTATTAATATATCTCCTGGCAATCTTGATTCCAGCATGTGCTTCTTCCAGCCCAGCCTTTCTAATGATGTACTCTGTATATAAGTTAAATAGGCAGGGTGACAATATACAGCCTTGATATACTCCTTTTCCTATTTGTAACCAGTCTGTTTTCCATGTCCAGTTCTAACTGTTGCTTCCTGACCTACATACAGGTTTCTCAAGAGGCAGGTCAGGTGGTCTGGTATTCCCATCTCTTTCAGAAGTTTCCGCAGTTGATTGTGATCCACACAGTCAAAGTCTTTGGCATAGTCAGTAAAGCAGAAATAGATGCTTTTCTGAAACTCTCTTGCTTTTTCCATGATCCAGCGGATGTTGGCAATTTGATCTCTGGTTCCTCTGCCTTTTCTAAAACCAGCTTGAACATCTGGAAGTTCACGGTTCACATAAGTGAATAGATATATTCAGATAATCAAATAGCCTTCTATTTTCTAATATTTAATCTCATGTTAGAAAACAAGAATATCTGCTTTTGTAATTTTCTTATTTCACACTGGCTTCTTGGTATTTTTTTCTGTCCTTCCATATTTTGAAATTCATCATCACCTTTCCATCCTTAAATCTCTCTTACATTCCTCATTACTTTTACAAATGAAATTTGATGCTTCTAGAGTCTACATATTTCTCCTTAGCCAATGCTTGGTTAATGTTATTTCCATTTGTGACAACCTTCAGTGACTAAGCATTGTCTACCAATGGAATCCCGATCTCCTTAGAATGCTATTTGCATCATTTATGACTTAGTCTCAAACTGTGGTTCTGCATTCAGCTCTCACTACTATATAACAAAACCCCGCAGTTATTCACATGTTATTGCACAAATGTATGCTTCTTCTTTTAAATTCTGAGTTTCAGCCTGTGCTGTTTCTTTACTGAATAAGCATTTAACCTAATCTCTCACTCCCTTTCTGTCAGATCTCCCGATTTAAAATCTTACCCATCCTTTAAGACTTATTTCAAATTTCAACTGATCTTTGAATCTTTCCCATATCACCTAAGATGTAATTTTTTGTTCAACTCCATTACTATTACAAGGCTGTATGTGAATTATATTCCTGTGGACATTTATATTTTAACACACCAAGACTGTTAGTACAAGGGATACTACAGTAAAGAAGAAAACTGTAATAGAGTAGAGATACTAGACGAGTATACAAATGATTGCAAATCAAAAAAGTGAGGACCTTTTCCTAAGAAAAATACATAAAAATTCTGGGAGGATATTGAAATCTACTATTGAGAAAAATTTCATTTGTGATGACAACCGAGATACATCTTGAACAAAACACAATAATTTTGGAAATCAGAGATAAGGTGCAGAATATTCCCAGTGAAATATGAATCAATGTATGAAGATAAAAATATTCAGAGCATGCTCACGGATAGTGTTACAGGCTAA
Organism: Capra hircus; assembly: GCF_001704415.2. Taxonomy (NCBI): domain Eukaryota; kingdom Metazoa; phylum Chordata; class Mammalia; order Artiodactyla; family Bovidae; genus Capra; species Capra hircus. The sequence goes on from NC_030813.1 coordinate 50,314,101, forward strand.
ACTCCTTCCCTTCAAAATTTATGTGTTGAAGACCTAACCTTCAGTATCTCAAAATATAACTATATTTCAATAGGGCCTTTAAAAGAGGACCTAACCTTCAGTATCTCAAAATATAACTATATTTCAATAGGGCCTAAATTAAAATGAAGCTGATAGGGTGGTTCTAACTCAATCTGACTGGTGTCTTCACAAGAAGAGGAAGTCTGGACACACAGAGAGACACCAGCGAGGCATGCACATAGAAAAAAGGTGACAAAAAGGCACAGCAAGAAGGCGGATATCTGCAAGCCAGGGAGAGAAACCAACCATGCTGACCGTTTGCCTCCCAAACTGTGAAAAAGTAAATTACTGTTGTTTAAGCCACCCAGTACACTTTTACAGCAGCCTTAGCCAACTAATACAGATACCTCACTCAATTATGCAACATAAATATCAAGTAATGGAGATAAAGCTATGTATGTGGGTGTTATGGAGAAGGCAATGGCACCCCACTCCAGTACGCTTGCCTGGAAAATCCCATGGATGGAGGAGCCTGGTAGGCTGCAGTCTGTGGGGTCGCTAAGAGTTGGACACAACTGAGCGACTTCACTTTCACTTTTCACTTTCATGCATTGGAGAAGGAAATGGCAACCCAGTCCATTGTTCTTGCCTGGAGAATCCCAGGGACGGGGGAGCCTGGTGGGCTGCCATCTATGGGATCCCACAGAGTTGGACATGACTGAACCAGACCACCTGACCTGCCTCTTGAGAAATCTGTATGCAGGTCAGGAAGCAACAGTTAGAACATGACATGGGACAACAGACTGGTTTCAAATAGAAAAGGGGTATGTCATGGCTGTATATTGTCACCCTGCTTATTTAACTTATTTGACTCATCGGAAAAGACTCTGATGCTGGGAGGAATTGGGAGCAGGAGGAGAAGGGGACGACAGAGGATGAGATGGCTGGATGGCATCACTGACTCGATGGACGTGAGTCTGAGTGAACTCCGGGAGTTGGTGATGGACAGGGAGGCCTGGAGTGCTGCGATTCATGGGGTCGCAAAGAGTCAGACACGACTGAGCGACTGAAATGAACTGAACTGAACTGAACTGAAGTGACTTTGCAGCAGCAGCAACAGCATGTGGGTATTAACAATATAATTTAGTTAAGTGAACTGATACATATAGTAGATAAAAAAACACTTAGGACAGTATCTTGACTACTCAACCTACATTCTACTTCAGATGATGTATCTTAACCAATCATGATAATTTGATGCCCCTTGCTTGCCAATGATCAACTCATAGACAGGCTGTCTTAAGTCATTTTTGGCCAAGGAGACATGAGGTCCTAGGGATGCTTTGGGGGACTGTTTTATTACCAATAAGAGAACAAAGGCAGATTCTTCCTTCCTGTCTCTAAGTATTGGACCACAGCCTGAGGATGAAGAGATTCCTGACACAGAAGAGCAAGATGATGATGATATCACTGACCTACTGCATCAACCTACTCTGTGTCTGTTCCACCTCTGACTCCCTATTAATTAAGATAGCAAGTTTTTCATTCATTTGTACAAACTTGGTTAAGTACAATGTTCCTTGGAGCCAAAAGCAACTTAAACAAATACTAAGCTGAGTGGAGTAATATAACCTATATTCAAAGGTTAGTCACTAAAGAACTGTATTCAGTAGTAATATAGATAGTAACTATATAGATAGTAACTATATAGGAACTGTACTTAGAAGTAATATAGATGGGATTAGAGTGAAGAAAGTCATGAACTGGGAAGACCCAGTTAAGAAGCTATATATCCTAGTGATAAGTTAGAGGTTTAAGCCTTGGAACATGAAAGGCCTCTAGAGAAGGTGGCAGTGGTAGTGGGAAAGGGTAATGGGATTCTATTTCCAGCTTCAATGTCATTCAAATTCAAGTGCTCGTCCTTTCTTTTCTGAATTACTATAGTAGTTCTCACTAACTTGTGTTCCTGTCTTTGAGTTTACTCCCTTAATCTCATCCTTTTTATCTACCCTTCTAAAATTCATTTACCATATAGCAACTAGGGTTATTTTTATAAAAATATTAACTCCACTCATGTCACTTAAAATCTTTTCATTGTCTTTCCACAACATTTTAAAATAAAACCCAAATTACTTAGCTAGCATTCTATACAAGACTTCTCACAATCTGTCCATGTAGGTCTCATCCTAACACACTGTTACAGTTGAATTTTTCTCTCTTCCTGCAAAATAAAGACATGCCTTATGTCCTAAGCCCCAAGGCCTCAGAACATGACCTTATTTGGAAATAGGACTATTGCATGTAAAACCTGCAAGTCTCCTACAGTCCCCTGATCTCTTCCTAATTCTCTGGCAACTCCTTTTTTCCTGTTCCTCTTCTTAAATGTCATAGTATCCCAGTCTTCAGTCCTCGCCGTCATTCTCTTATCTGCCTGGATACGCTTGTCCATTGCCAAGGCTTTAAACATGTACTCTGATCTGTGACTCTGAAATGTACACCTATAGTCATCAACAAGCCTCACTAAATTTGTATATCTAACTTTCTACCCAATATCTCCAAATTACCAATAAAGAGAATAACCCTAATACATCCAATGAGGCTCTAGACTCTCTCCCACCCCAACTCATCCCCGCAAATAATATTTCCTATCTCAGAAATTGCTACATCTTTTGTGCTAGTTGTTTAGCTATCACCTCTGCTTCTTATCTTTTAATTTGCATTTAATTCACTCAGTCCTTTCAGGTTTTCTGTCATAACCTATGTTAAATTTGATCACCTTTAATCACTTCAAATATGAAACATCAAGAGCTCCTCTGACTTTAGAATGGACTTCCATGCTCTGTTGCCTCCTCAATGCCTGGTTTTCTGTCTGGTTTCCTATGGTCTGTTTTCTACAAGTAACAAAGAGTGAGCACTGTTAAACATGAATAATTAACACATTACATATATTAGGCCATTTATTTTCACAATAGCCCCTTATTAAAAAAGGTTGGTATTTACTTTTCCATTTCACAGATAAGAAAAACAAGTAACTTGCCCAAGATCATGGCTGATAGTGACAGACTGGAGTTTAAACTGAGGCAGCCTGCTTTCTTAAACTCACACTGTTATACACTCACACCTATGCTTAAAACCATTCAATGGTCTTTCACCATCCATAGTGTTAAAGGAAAATACAAAATAGAGACCAGACTTGAAAATTCCTTGAGCAGACAAAACCAATGAAGCCAGTGAGCAAAACTAAATATCACTCTCTCATGAACCTAAGTGAAACTTAAGCTGTTTCTTAAAAATGCCTCTGATAATCAAAAGAAACTTAAGTCCTCTTCCTAAAAAATAATTTAGGATGACCACTTTTAATCAGTCTCTGCCCCCTGGAGGAAACTCCACTATAATAATCAATCACTGTAAAGATTAAACAATTTCCTCATTTTCACTCTGTAAGACATCCTATAATATCAGGCTTCTTATGAGTCTTGAATTTAAAAGCTCTCAGTTCATGAACTGCTCTTATATGCATAATAAACTCTTACTAAATTCTATTTTACTGATCAGATAGTTTTTATTTTGCTACATCTAATTTTTTGATAATCAAACAAAATGTACACTTCTTACCATGACTTAGGTCTACGTTAGTTTTCATGTGTTTGCCCCTGCCTACATCTCCAACGCATTATAACCATTTCCCCTCAATCTTTATTGTTTTTCACATACCATCAAGCTGTATCAATCTCGGAGCTTCTGCACCTTGTGACACTGTGGTTTCCTCCTATTCTTCTCCCAGATCTTTGTATGACTCACTCTTTCAATTATTTAAGTATCAACAGTCCCCAGGAAACCTATCTGAAACAACCTTCTCTCCTAGGGTTTTCTCTCTCCCCACACTTCACTCTCCATCCCTTTAGATGGCTGCATTACCCTCATCACTGCCTGGAATTATTTAAATATATTTGTTTAGTATTTAACTGCATGATAGTGATGCACTTAGCATAATATTGTTCTCTTTACAATTTTGAGATCTATGTTTTGAAATAACTTTACACATTAAAATGTGTTAATATTTACTAATACTATCTTGGAAGAGGTCAACCTACAAGAAAAAATGTATTTATCCATGCAAAGTGCCCACACAGTGCCATTCCTATTATAGATATTTGAGAAAGATATACTTAGAAAGTGAACACATGAACCTTTAAAAATACACTTTAAAATATCATTAACCTAAATAATGATTTTCATTTGGGATAAATGTTCTCTGACAAATTTAAATTACCCACCTATGATTGAAAGCAATAAATTATTTCAGGAAAAATAAGAATTAATATAAACATCCCTAATTCTGTGTCCTTAATTTCTCTTGCCTCCAATTCAAATCCAACCATGGGACTACTAACAAAAGTGCCACTGCACTAGTATATCCATTCTTATTAGTTAGCACCACTTTTGAAAATAAGGTAAATGCTTTACTTTAATGCGCTAGTATATCTCTTCAAGAGGTTTGAATTCCTTCATTTCTTAAAGTAATAGATGAGAGCACAGTACTTATAAAGACAGAAAGTAACATGCAGAAGTTTGGAATAGCAGCAGGTATGTGAGGCATGCAAAAATAATGAGGCATATATATATATCTGCTGATATGGACTTCAACAGCAGGCTGTTCTCCTGGGAAGGTGTTTTTACAGACCCTTCAATCATTTATGCTACTAGCCTTTGCTTTACCGGGGGGCGTTGTTTTCTTTTTGTTTTCCTTAAGTGGGTCAAGAGCACATATGTTTTAAGCACAGAAAAAAATATGTTGCAGTACTAAATAATAAGGCCTTGATTTAAAAAGTATAGCATTCACAAGGATGTAGTTTAAGACTTTAGTTATTCCCAGTATGACCTCCTGGGCTTACTTGATTCTCAGCAGAAAACCATCTGCATTCTCCACAATGTATGTAAATACTACCAACTGTTATTGGAGAAACACACGTTAAGCACATGATGTGTCAGGTAAGGGGAAAAGAGAAGTGTTTTTCCTCTTAAATTTTAATCCCCATCCCTTCCTCATTTCTTGTTCTCTCTACAGTAGTAAATCTGTGTAGTGTGGTGAGCAAGGTCAACTCGTTCGGGCCACTGGAGTCCCATCTAATGCCCCTATGTCCTTATGCTTCCAAAAACTCTCTCAACATCTCTCTCACTCCAGAACAAATTTATTATTTCCTGAACAAATTTATTACCTTCCTCTGTGTGTACTTACAAAATGGCCATTTCTTAGCATTCCAGGGAGGCTCAGAATGAAAAATAAAATCATCATCCAAGGCTGAGCTTTTTATGAGTTGACACATTTGAAGAAATGACAAAAGTAAACATTAGAAAATAGAAGACAAGGCAGAGTGAGAGAAAAAGTAAAACTTGAGTCATGGATTTGTTGACAAACTGATTGATCTTTTTGTCTAGGTATATGGGCCTTGCAATTCCCAAATATTTGGGCTTTAGAATTTCCTTTTTGGAAAAGTTGGTCTTTTCTTCATAGAACTCAAAGGCAAATGAATTATCAGCTTGGTTATCTGGTTATATGAATGACTGTCCAGAAAATTATCAAATTTAGAAAAATATTTTCATGGAGTAGATTTGGCCCTACTTATATATTTCAATAGTTTTTCTTATTTTTTTTTTAATTCTAGAAAGCTACAATATGCTCCTGTTCTTTCATTAACTGTCTAAAAAGTAAAAGCTACACTTATTGATGAAATAAATATAAACCCTACGTACCAGTTTGTTCACTTTTTTACAGTATTAAACTATAGATTTTCTTTAAAACTAAAAACATTCTTGTCATTCATGCTCAGCAGATGTTGTTAGGTTGGAGAACACAGGTTAAGTGTTTAAAAAATATACTCACTCTATGATAAATGTATTTGTTCATAAATGTCAGCTAGGCTTTTAAGCCTGGAGGAAGCAATGCTTGTAAAACTTTAAATTTTTATAAACTTTTAACTTTAAACATAGTCTAGAGGAATACAAATTAAGGCTGTTTTCTGTAAAAATGTACATGTTTTTTTCCCTCCCTTAGAGGTATTTCACGGCAAACATGCTGTAAGTAACTCAAGTCATACAACCAGGCTATGTTTTACTACTTAGTTGTATGACAAGAGACTTAATCAGTCTGAAAAATGTTGACACCTTAAGATTGGTGTTAGAAAAAAACATAATGTCTGATGGTTGGAACTTGGGACTAAAAGCTTGTACTTTTCATTTAATAGAAAACCAGATAACTATATACAACTAGGATAAATGGTGCAGAAAATTTCTAATTAAATATGAAAGATGCAGATTGTCAAGCATTAGATTGTATGATTACTCTTGATTTAATGAACCCCAATGTCTAGAGAAAGACCTCTAACTTGTCAGGTTGTTCTCCATAAAATGAACATTTTTGCTGTACTACATTGCTCTTTGCAAAGGTTTATTTCTAATATAGCCCAATTTCTACGAGGAAGCTATTGGAAGCAAAATCTACCGACTTATAAAATACTTAGCAGTGAAACATATTAACTGACAACAAGTTGAAGGGCATGTGTATTAAATATTTTGAGTTCAATTATTTCTTAAGATACTTATTAAGGTATTTAAAGTATTAAATCCTGCGGTTCTCAGACTAATAGAGCTGGTTCAGAACCCCATTCATTTACTTCTTTGTTTACTAAATGGCAACCCATTCCAGTACTCTTGCCTGGAAAATCCCACGGACAGAGGAGCCCAGTAGACTACAGTCCATGGGGTTGCAAAGAGTCAAACACCACTGAGCGACTTCACTTTCACTTTTCACTTTCACTTTACTAAATAATAATTAAGTGGTTAGCACATGCTAGGCTCTTCTTGGATTTTCAATAGCATTTGTTTCAATCTCTTATGGAAGGCATTAGAGATGCTAGTAACTCTGGAGGTCAAATGAGCTTCTAAGACAATATTTTAATATCTTATATATCCAGCAGGAAAGACAAGGACAAATCATAACAGTATCTTATAGCATGAGTTCAAATTCTAACACAGTTATTTAGTGATTGTATGAACTTAGTCATTTGGATATCCTAACAGTTTTTTTCATCTGTGCAATGAAGACTATGATGATACCTTCCCCATCATGTTGTGAGGGTTAAACATATGATAGAGGTAACAAGTTTAGAACAGTGCCAGCTACATAGAAAAATGTCCAATAAACATTGGTTAGTTCTGACAGTATTTGCAGTAGTATTCAAAAGCAACAGCAGTAGAATTTGTACTTAGGCTATTGCATTTTAACATACTCTGTATATAGTTCACAGATATATATTTATTATACATAAATAGCTTATGTGAAAAATATTTTGTGAATTCTTTTAATTACTTCTGTTGGATTACAGCCTCCCAAATAAATTTCTACATGCACACACATATGCATATATGTGCATACACATATATGGGCATTCCTGGTAGCTCAGCTGGTAGAGAATCTGCCTGCAATGAAGGAGACCCCAGTGTGAGTCCTGGGTTGGGAAGTTCCTCTGAAGAAGGGATAGGATAGGCTATCTACTCCAGTATTCTCGGGCTTCCTTAATGGCTCAGACGGTAAAAAATCCACCTGCAATGTGGGAGACCTGGGTTCAATCCCTGGCTTGGGAAGATGCTCTAGAGGAGGGCATGGCAACCTACTCCAGTATTCTTGTGTGGAGAATCCTCATGGACAGTGGAGTCTGGCACACTGGGCTACAGTCCGTGGAGTTGCAAAGAGTCGGACGTAACTGAGTGACTAAGCACAGCATATACGTGTGCGTATGCTTTGTGTAATATGTACATGTGTGCATATATAGAGGGAGAGGGAGGAGGAGAGAAATTCACAGGAGAGCATCCAACATCTGCCTCATTCTAAAATTTCATTCAAAGAAATGCATTATACTTACATTATCTCACTAATTTTGACTGATGCTGATTAACCTAAATTAACTAAATCTAAATTATAATACTCCTTTTAAAAATATAACTTTGCTACCTTTATTAAAATTAAAAACAAGCTACCTATGTATCACTCAGTAATTATAAATTAAATATTAACTATTTTAATGTTTACAAATATTAAATCTTCAGCATAGACACCATTATCAAGCAAGAAACTATCTTTTTATTCACACTATGAGTAGATGAATTCTTATTGTCATCATCATTATTAAGGAATGTTCAACAATTTCCTTTTGTATTAAAGATTCTCTCTAAATAGGGATTCTATCAAAAATAGGGAAATATTAATATTATACAAATCTATAGAAAAATGAAAGACATATATGCACAGCAAACTAAGTTACAACTTATAAAATTATTATAGACACCATGGTGATGCAATCTGCATTAATGAGGTTTGGTTATGACAAGGAGAGTATGATATATTCTGCTTCCCCAAGAAAAACTAAAAAATGCAAATTCTGTCCTGTCAATTTACTTAAATATGCAAATTTAGTTAATTACTTCTATTACATTATCATGCAACTCCATTCAAGAGTCACACAAGGGATGTCAGATTTCTTTCCTTATTAATAACAAATAGTTGTTGGCATAAATATATTGCTTTTACTCATTTAATAATATTTAACCACCTTTGACTGTGTGGATCACAATAAACTGTGGAAAATTCTGAAAGAGATGGAAATACCAGACCACCTGACCTGCCTCTTGAGAAATCTGTATGCAGGTCAGGAAACAACAGTTAGAACTGGACATGGAACAACAGACTGGTTCCAAATAGGAAAAGGAGTACATCAAGGCTGTATATTGTCACCCTGCTTATTTAACTTATGCAGAGTACATCATGAGAAACGCTGGGATGGATGAAGCACAAGCTGGCATCAAGATTGCTGGGAGAAATATCAATAACCTCAGATATGCAGATGACACCACCCTTATGGCAGAAAGTGAAGAGGAACTAAAAAGCCTCTTGATGAAAGTGAAAGTGGAGAGTGAAAAAGTTGGCTTAAAGCTCAACATTCAGAAAATGAAGATCATGGCATCAGGTCCCATCTGGTCCCCACTGGGGAAACAGTGGAAACAGTGTCAGACTGTATTTTGGGGGGCTCCAAAATTACTGCAAATGGTGACTGCAGCCATGAAATTAAAAGACACTTTCTCCTTGAAAGGAAGTATTCTTGCCTGGAGAATCCCATGGACAGAGAAGTCCATGGGGTCGCAAAGAGTTGGACACGACTGAGCGACTTCACCTTACCACCTAGATAGCTTATTAAAAAGCAGAGAGGTTACTTTGCCAACAAAGATTTGTCTAGTCAAGGCTATGGTTTTTCTAGTTGTCATGTATGAATGTGAGAGTTGGACTATGAAGAAAGCTGAGCGCTGAAGAATTGATGCTTTTGAACTGTGATGTTGGAGAAGACTCTTGAGAGTCCCTTGGACTGTAAGGAGATCCAACCAGTCCATCCTAAAGGATAGCAGTCCTGGGTGTTCATTGGAAGGACTGATGCTGAAGCTGAAACTCCAATACTTTGGCCACCTCATGCGAACAGTTGACTCTTTGGAAAAGACCCTGATGCTGGGAGTGATTGAGGGCAGGAGGAGAAGGGGACGACAGAGGATGAAATGGCTGGATGGCATCACCGACCTGATGGACATGAGTTTGGGTAAACTCCAGGAGTTGGTGATAGACAGGGAGGCCTGGTGTGGTGTGATTCATGGGGTTGCAGAGTCGGACACAACTGAACGACTGCACTGAACTGAAAGTATTTAATTCAATTAACATATAGTGAGCTGTTACATATCCCATCAGCACTTCAGGAAAATAAAGGTAAATGAAAAGGTCTCAGCCTTCCTAAGTTTTGCAAACCAGCAAAAATAATGGCACTGTGATACAAAATGAAACAAGCCAGAAAAACAAATACAACATTGAAATAAAAAGATCCTGAGAATATCAAGAGATTATATGGTAAACAGACAAATAACCAATTAAATTCTGAATGAGGGAAAGAGTGAGGAAGATCACATCTGTGTGAGTTATCAAAACAGTTTCCCTCAGCTGAGTAGAAACAGAAAGGGGAGAAAATGCAGAAAAAGACAAAGCACAGGACCTCTGAAATTGATACGGGAAAATCCTCCCTTGCATCTTGTTAGCTTCTGCCAGTTTGCCAGCAATCTTTGGCTTATCTTGGTTTACAGTTTCATAATTCTGATCTTTGCCTTTGTCTTCACATGATATTCTCCACTCCTGTGTGTGTGTTTGTGTGTCTGCACATGGCTGTCTTCTTATAAGAACATCGATCACATTGGATTAGGGTTCATTCTATTTCAGTATGATCTCATTTTGACCAATTATTCAATATTTTGTGACAATTCTATTTCCAAATAATGTCCCATTCTGAGGTCCTGGAAATTAGGATTTCAAGATAGCATTCTTAGGGGGGATATAATTAATCCATGACACTTAATATAAAAATTATCTACTCAGGCCAAAGGAAATTTAAAGAGAACTATGAAATTCCAATTGTTTGATTGATATATATTGTTTGTGGCATGGTGAATTTGCACAATACCTTTGGAAAGTAATCAGACAAACTGCATTCAATGTGTCTGTAAGATGTTCATATATTTAGACCAAAGAAATAACCCTAAAAATGGAAAAAAGCATTTTATGCAGAGGCTTAGTGAAACTACAAAAAAATAAAAGTTAAATACATATAGAGAAATTAAATTTTAGTTCATCCAATTCATAGAAAAATTAGAAAACAAGAGATTAGATTTAGAAAAGTTCATTACATGGGAAATATTTCTTTCAATTGAAATAGGCTATACACACACACGCATACACATGCGTGTGTGTGTATAACCAAAAACAGCTATCTAGGCTCCTCTATCTATGGAATTCTCCAGGCAAGAATACTGGAGTGGGTAGCCATTCTGTTCTCAAGGGAATCTTCCCAACCCAAAGATCGAACCCACATTTCTTGCAGCTCCAGCATTAGCAGACGGATTCTTTACCTGTGCATCACTTGGGAAGCCCTTAGCTATGTTATCCGTCCCTAAGTTATCACAGTTTAGGAAGACTAGTGTGTATTCCCCAGGTTCATGTGATGACCTTTATGGATTAGCTGTGGCACTGCTTCAAGTTGTTTCAAATCCAGGAAACAGAGAAGCAGCCTCCATCTGGAGCATGCCATTCCCATGTCAGAGAAAGAGAAAACAAACGGAAGAACAACAAAATGCCCTTAAATGTCATTCTTTTGGGGATGACCTGTCACTTCTATTCACTTTTAATTGTCCAAACCACATCACTTGGTCAAACCTGATAGCTATGGATTAGGAGTACTCATCTCACAGGAGTGTCAGGAATAATTAGAAGCAATAATATCATCTTGTTCCCCTCTCCTCACGTAAAATACACTTACCTCACCCACACGAAAGAGAACAACCTAACCATGCCATCGTATTCAGAGTCCATAATATGGTAGTCTTTAGATCAGGGCCAAATATGGCTTTTTATTGATCCAAAGATCCAAGAACTGAAACGTCAAGTTATCTGTCCAACAACACACACCACACACCACACACAGTGGTGGAATACAGACTGACCACAAGGAATATTTCCACTGAAACAGAATGAGAATGGAAAACAAACATCATTACTAACATGTAGCAACACTGAAACCTCCCCAGGGAGAAATTTCAAAGGGCCCCCACCCAGAAGGAAGAGAATGTTCCTTAAATTAGGCCCTGAAGTAAATCCTAGTCCTTCATTCTTTTGGTAAGGGTTTCTCCCTCTGGGAGATCTTTCCTTTTCCATTAAGTCTCCTAAATTCTCATCTGAAAAGAATGTTGAAGAGAATATTTGGAGCTCTACACAGCTTACTTATCTTTCTGTCTGTGGAAGGTGGGGGCTCCAAGTCTCAGGGAGTCACAGTGTATTTTAAATCTAGACTAATGATTCCTTTGGCAGCACAACTCTTTCAAAAGCAGAGTTTGCTTTTCTTCTGTTACCCAAATCATGCATTAGTAGCTTACCCAAAGATTATCTTTTATTGCATACTTAATTGCAGATACTGGGAAAGACAAGCCTTTATTCTTTTTCCCTTGAGCAATTTGTCTAACAAGGTTTTCACCAGGCTTCCTTCCCAGGTGGCGGTAGTGGTAAAGAATCTGCCTGCCAATGCAGGAGCCACAGGAGATGGGGGTTCGATCCCTGGGTGCAGAAGATCTCCTGGAGGAGGAAATGGCAATCTACTCCAGTTTGCCTGGAAAGCTTCATGGAGAAAGGAGCCTGGTGGACTATAGCCACAAAGAGTTGGACATGACTGAGCACACAGACAAGGTTGCATAAGGCACCACCTTAATCAGTTTGGAGATTTTAACAAAGGGTTTCATGACCGTGATTCTAGTTTAATACTTTCAGAAGAGATTAAGCTTAAATTGGCCTTTGTTTTCAAAGACTACATCAGTTTTACATTTTTCTCTTGGAAATGAGAAGCAGTGCCAGTTTCCATACCTGGAGGCTTTGGGAATTTCTGAGCTTTCTATATTCCCATTTATTTTTGCTTACGTGGTAGCCAAATATTTTCTAATTTAATGTCTTTCTTGTAGTGTCTGGCCAAAGCAGTCAATACCAGCCAAGGCAGACTAGCAATATTCTCCTTCTTATTCACTCCTGTATAGCATTGTAATCATTTGTTGAGACTCCAATAACAGTTCCCTGGGTGCCATCAAAAGGAAAGTTAATGTGAAGGGTTATTGTGTTTGTTTAATCAAAACTCCAATTTTTGGTAATGATTTTTATGTTCACTTTCATTAAGTATGATACAGTAACAAAAATCCCAATTTTCAGCAATTTCCGAAAACAAATATTTATTTTTCTCTTGTGTTACAAGCATCTCATGAGTCAGCTATGTTTCTGCTCTCCATTGATTCATAGCAGGGTCTATGCTGAAGGAGCAGCAGCCCCTATCTGGATCATGCAGATCTCATAGCAGAGAGGAGAGAGCCTACAACAGCGCTCACAGCTTCTGTTTTTTGGGAGAGGCATATATCACTCTGTTCATTTCATTAGCTAGATCAGTCATACAACCCAATGGGGTAACAAAAACCGTCTTCTTAAAGCAGGGAATGTTTGGCAACCATAACGATCTGCCCTAGGGAGAGAGCAATGCAAACATCTGCAGAGAAATTCCAGACATAATGAACAGCCTGTACCAAAAGTGGAGATATGTTTGGCATGTCCACGAAATTGCATGAGGCCAGGGTGAATGGAGAGAAGCATGCAAGCTGGAAAGTTGTCGAGTGCAGAGATGGAGAAGGAACCCAATTTTGTAGGGCTTTGTAGGCTATTGTAATGACTTTGGCTTTTAGAGTAAAGGGAGAATTTTGAGCACAAAGTAATGTGACCTAACTTTTATTTTAAAAGAATCACAGTAGTTGCTGTGACTAGATGAAATAAACAAATGGTGTTAGTAGGGAGATAAGTTCAGATGTTGCTATCAAAATGAGAAAGTGATGCTTTAAACAAGGGTAACAGAGATGGAGGTCCCAAGACATGGTCAGAAGGATATTGGAGATGAGCCACAAGTTGTTTGAGAGGGTTTAATATGGGATGTGAGAGAAACAAAAGTCAAAGTGAGATTTAAGATCTGACTTCTAACTTGAAACTGGAAGTTGACATCAACTGAAATGGGGAAGCTTATGGATATAACAGGCTTAGGGAGAAGATTAGGACTCCACTTAGTACACAAGTTTGTGATGGCAATTAGATATCCATGTGTAGATGTCCAGTTTGGGGGAAAGAAGGAGGAATTTAAAAAATGATAGTTTGAGTATATAATTTTATTTAAAACTATTAGACTGAATGAAATCACTGAAGGTGTGAGTTTAATTATAAAAAAAGGCAAGGTAACTCCAATTTTAAGAGATCCAGGAGAAGTAAATGAAGGAAGCAAGATCTAGTTTACTGGAAGAAAACTCACAGTGTGTGATATGCTGAAAGCTAAGAAATTGATGTGTTCAAGGAGGCAGATATGATCAAATGGATCAAATGATGCTGCTAGATTACTTAAAAAGAAACTGAAACTTGCCCACTGGCTTAGCAATGTAGAAGTTATTGTGACCTTGAAAAGAACAGTTATGTGAAGTGATGGGGGCAAAAATCTAACAAGAGTAATTTTAAGAGTGAACAAAAGACATGAATGGGAACACTGAGTATAGATAATATACCTAGGAGAGAATAGAATGGGCCAGGAATAACTTTCATAGTGGATTTCAACTTCATATAAAATGGCTTATTCTTGTACAAAAATTGACAGCAACAATATTCTAACATTTGTTAATTTCAAGGAAAATGATACACAAGTGTTTTCCAGAATGCTTTGTACTTTTTATTTGAAAGAGGCAAAAAAAGGTAGAACAAAAATGAGTCCTTTAGAAGAGATTTGAGAAATTCAAGTTTTAGGAATTTGACACTTGCTGAGAAAATCACGTGAAGAGAGGAAATAGGCTAATTTAGTGAAGAGTAATTTATTACCACTATCTCTTTTATTATCAAAAAATCTATAGAGGCTAATTATAGTTATGGTGAAAATTAAACTGCTGGGTTAACTAGAAAGATGGGTTTTGATTTGTAAAGGTGAGAGGCAGAAAAAATCAAGCAAGATGGATGACATGCATATCATTTATAAAGTCTGGGATCAAAGACCTATAGCAAAATAAGTCAAATTATCTGTGAGTGTCAAGGAGATGATATGCAAGATTAGAAACCAGAGTCAAACAGAGGAACAGAGTTAAAAGCTGAAGGTAATTCTAGACTATGGGAGAAGGAAAGGGGAATAGCAGGTAGAGAACATCTAGATGTGAATTTGGATAGATGAACTGTCCTAGACTGCTAAACTGCCCCTGAAGAAGTTAACTCTCCACCCATACTTCATAAAGAAAACCAAACTGCCTCTGGAAAACACTGTGATCCTAAATTTTTCTCTGAATTTAGTCAGACTGCTTCTGACCCCTTTCAAATACAGAGATAGAAAAAGAGAGAGAGAGAGAAATGTGTAAGGGTGCTCAGTGACTTCCGTTGCATCCGACTCTGCAACCCTGTGGTATGTAGTCTCGCCAGGCTCCTTGGTCCATGGGATTCTCCAGGCAAGAATACTGGGATGAGTTGCCATGCCCTCCTCCAGGGGATGTTCCCAAGTCAGGGATTGAGCCCACCTCTCCTGACTTCCCTGGTGGCTCAGAGGTTAAAGTGTCTGCCTGGAATGCAGGAGACCAGGGTTTGATCCCTGGGTGGGGAAGATCCCCTGGAGAAGGCAATGGTAACCCACTCCAGAGTACTCTTGCCTAGAGAATTCCATGGCGGGAGGAGCCTGGTAGGAGTCCATGGGGTCGCAAAGAGTCTGACACGACTGAGCGACTTCACTTTCACTTCTCCTGTACTGCAGGCAGATCCTTTACCCGTTGAGCCACCTGGGAAGCCATACATATGTATATATACATGGCATTTATTGGGTATCTATGTATCATACCTGATATACTGCAAATAAATGTGTGTCTGATATATGTATAAATATGCTACAGATATGAACTAACAATAAGATCTTTTATGGCAGTTATTTTGTTCTCTTATATGTATCCATCCCTCAATCTATGCTCAGAAAGTAGAAAGGATACATATACACTATTCAGTGATCATTGATGTTCTTATATTCAATGGATAAACTCTGTAAATAACTTCAGATATATATATGTATATATATACACATATATACACACACACATATATATATGACGTTAGTGAACTAAATCACATTTAAAGACAAAGAAATTGCTTTTCCAAAGAATATGCTAGATTTCTTTTTAAGAAGCATATATTTATGAAATAAAATTTTATGTATTAAGCTAAATTGTATGTGGACATTATTTAGATTACAGATTTCATTGTTTCAAAATTCAAATTATTAAATATTTGTCTGAAAAGAAGTAAAAAATATATGGAAAAGTGCCTTTGGGGTTCTCTAAAAGTTAAATGTAATCAGTCAGGAACAGAATGTAACAAAAATTACCACTGTATTGATAGATACTTTAATCACACAAATAAAACTGCTTAATACAATTGATTTTTCATTCCAATGCATCAGCTTAGAATTAAATCCAGTATATTAAATCAAGAGTTAATTGGAAAATGTTGTTAAAGGTAAATATAACAGATTTTTCTGAGATTGAAACAATTTTCTTTTAATAAACCCAATTATATTTGGGTTTCTTTTAATAAACCCATTATATTTGAATAGGTTCCCCTTGAATATTTTGGAGTATTACTATGCAAAGATCAGCCTTTTAAGACTTTTAAACTGCCACCAAGTATGATCTCATTTTATCTGATATTTCTGAAGAACTCTTAAAAGTAAATAAGATGAGCAAACCTTTAATTTGACATTTCTTGAATTTAAATATTCATAGGTGATTGATATTTAAATATCATCTACTGAAGAGCTCAATTTCAATGAACCAATCAATGTATCAAATTTAGATGTATTACTTTGGGATGATGAGGGAACAGTAAAAGAGAAAACTTTGTTTTTATTAGAAAATGGATTATATGGATATCTCTGTATATGTATATATATCTACGTTCATCTCTGAAACCTGATTTTTAAAGACAAATCATATTTTCTATAACTAAAAATACTATTGTCCTCTGTATTGCAATCTTTGCTATATATTTTATTACATTTTAATTGAAATATATTTTTCTGTAAAAATTAAGTAGATATTTCAAAAGTGAATATTATAGGAAACAAAAGAATTATTGACCTTGCATATGAACTTTACATAATTTGCCCTTCATAATAATGTATATCTGGAAACTGAGAAGCTTGTACATTTGTTTTAAGACAACAAAAATTCAAGTAAGGACAGGAGTTAGGATATAAAATATAACTCAGGAAGTTAGATTTTTATAACCAATGGCAAAATGATCATGTATTCAAGATCCTGTTGAATTTTCAAAATGATGGAGAAACTGTTACTAATATCTCAGAGATCTTTCATAATATTTTGTAGAAATTAAGAAATTTCAATGTCTGCCCTTTAATTAAAGTATTTCAGACATTTTTGGTTGAATTAGAGAAAGTATTTCAAATCCAGTGTTTTATTTCAGTTAAGATAGAGAATTTTTAAATCAATAGGTAAAGGATGCACTTTCAAAAGAAAAGATGCCAAGACAACTGGTTTTGAATAGTAATAGTATCAGTCTTTGTATACAATTTGAAATGGTAAAAAGTAAAATTACTTCATCACTGAAAGAATAGATTTTATATTTTTTTGCTTGGAAGAAAAGGAAAAGTGCACCTAACCATAAACCCAAAGGGAGAAACTATAATGTAAGATGCATTATAATATCTAGGATGTGTGAAATATTTTAAGTCAAGCATTCTCAGAAACAAAGAAAAAAAATCATCATTCCTAAAAAAACCTTTGCACATGTAGGACAGAGACCTAAAATCATTACTATAAAGTAAACTCTCACAAATCGACAAGAAAAAGCGAATAATGTAAAGAGGGAAATATCCTCACACAAAATATAACACATGAGTTATTTAGTGGTATAAGGGCCTGGGTAGTAGCAGTAGTAGGGAAAACACATAACCTTCAGTTCAGTTCAGTTCAGTTCAGTCGCTCAGTCGTGTCCGACTCTTTGCGACCCCATGAATCGCAGCACACCAGGCCTCCCTGTCCATCACCATCTCCTGGAGTTCACTCAGACTCACATCCATCGAGTCTGTGATGCCATCCAGCCATCTCATCCTCGGTGTCCCCTTCTCCTCCTGCCCCCAATCCCTCCCAGCATCAGAGTCTTTTCCATTGAGTCAACTCTTCGCATAAGGTGTGCGAAGTACTAGAGCTTCAGCTTTAGCATCATTGCTTCCAAAGAAATCCCAGGGTTGGTCTCCTTCAGAATGGACTGGTTGGATCTCCTTGCAGTCCAAGGGACTCTCAAGAGTCTTCTCCAACACCACAGTTCAAAAGCATCAATTCTTCGGCGCTCAGCCTTCTTCAGTCCAACTCTCATATCCATACATGACCACAGGAAAAACCATAGCCTCGACTAGATGGAACTTAGTGGGCAAAGTAATGTCTCTGCTTTTGAATATACTATCTGGGTTGGTCATAACTTTCCTTCCAAGGAGTAAGTGTCTTTTAATTTCATGGCTGCAGTCATGACCTGAAGTGATTTTGGAGCCCAAAAAAATTAAGTCTGACACTGTTTCTTCTGTTTCCCCATCTATTTCTCATGAAGTGATGGGACCAGATGCCATGATCTTCGTTTTCTGGATGTTGAGCTTTAAGCCAAATTTTTCACTCTCCTCTTTCACTGTCATCAAGAGGCTTTTTAGTTCCTCTTCACTTTCTGCCATAAGGGTGGTGTCATCTGCATCAGTTCAGTTCAGTTCAGTGGCTCTGTCATGTCCGACACTTTGCAACCCCATGAATCGCAGTATGCCAGGCCTACCTGTCCATCACCATCTCCCAGAGTTCACCCAGACTCATAGTCTGTGATGCCATCCAGCCATCTCATCCTCGGTCGTCCCCGTCTCCTCCTGCCCCCAATCCCTCCCAGCATCAGAGTCTTTTCCAATGAGTCAACTCTTCTCACGAGGTGGCCAAAGTACTAGAGTTTCAGCTTTAGCATCATTCCTTCCAAAGAAATCCCAGGGTTGATCTCTTTCAGAATGGACTGGTTGGATCTCCTTGCAGTCCAAGGGACTCTCAAGAGTCTTCTGCAACACCACAGTTCAAAACCGTCAATTCTTCGGCGCTCAGCCTTCTTCACAGTCCAAGTCTCACATCCATACGTGACCACAGGAAAAACCATAGCCTGACTAGACGGACCTTAGTCGCCAAAGTAATGTCTCTGCTTTTGAATATACTATCTAGGTTGGTCATAACTTTTCTTCCAAGGAGTAAGCGTCTTTTAATTTCATGGCTGCAGTCACCATCTGCAGTGATTCTGGAGCCCAAAAAAATAAAGTCTGACACTGTTTTGACTCTTTCCCCATCTATTTCCCATGAAGTGATGTGACCGGATGCCATGATCTTCGTTTTCTGAATGTTGAGCTTTAGGCCAACTTTTTCGCTCTCCTCTTTCACTTTCATCAAGAGGTTTTTTAGTTCCTCTTCAGTTTCTGCCATAAAGGTGGTTTCATCTGCATATCTGAGGTTATTGATATTTCTCCCGGCAATCTTGATTCCAGCTTGTGTTTCTTACAGTCCAGAGTTTCTCATGATGTACTCTGCATAGAAGTTAAATAAGCAGGGTGACAATACACAGCCTTGACGTACTCCTTTTCCTATTTGAAGCCAGTCTGTTGTTCCATCTCCAGTTCTAACTGTTGCTTCCCAACCTGCATACAGATTTCTCAAGAGGCAGGTCAGGTGGTCTGGTATTCCCATCTCTTTCAGAATTTTCCACAGTTTGTTGTGATCCACACAGTCAAAGGCTTTGGCATAGTCAATAAAGCAGAAATAGATGTTTTTCTGGAACTCTCTTGCTTTTTCCATGATCCAGCAGATGTTGGCAATTTGATCTCTGGTTCCTCTGCCTTTTATAAAACCAGCTTGAACATCAGGGAGTTCACGGTTCATGTATTGCTGAAGTCTGGCTTGGAGAATTTTGAGCATTACTTTACTAGCATGTGAGATGAGTGCAATTGTGTGGTAGTTTGAGTATTCTTTGGCATTGACTTTCTTTCGGATTGGAATGAAAACTGACCTTTTCCAGTCCTGTGGCCACTGCTGAGTTTTCCAAATTTGCTGGCATATAGAGTGCAGCAGTTTCACAGCATCATCTTTTAGGATTTGAAACAGCTCAACTGGAATTCCATCACCTCCACTAGCTTTGTTCGTAGTGATGCTTTCTAAGGCCCACTTGACTTCACATTCCAAGATGTCTGGCTCTAGATGAGTGATCACATCATCATGACTATCTGGGTCGTGAAGATCTTTTTTGTACAGTTCTTCTATGTATTCTTGCCACCTCTCCTTAATATCTTCTGCTTCTCTTAGGTCCATACCATTTCTGTCCTTTATCGAGCCCATCTTTGCATGAAATGTTTCCTTGATATCTCTAATTTTCTTGAAGAGATCTTTAGTCTTTCCCATTCTGTTGTTTTCCTCTATTTCTTTGCATTGATAGCTGAAGAAGGCTTCCTTATCTCTTCTTGCTATTCTTTGGAACTCTGCATTCAGATGCTTATATCTTTCCTTTTCTCCTTTGCTTTTCGCCTCTCTTCTTTTCACAGCTATTTGTAAGGCCTCCCCAGACAGCCATTTTGCTTTTTTGCCTTTCTTTTCCATGGGGATGGTCTTGATCCCTATCTCCTGTACAACGTCACAAACTTCATTCCATAGTTCATCAGGCACTCTATCTATCAGATCTAGGCCCTTAAATCTATTTCTCACTTCCACTGTATAATCATAAGGAATTTGATTTAGGTCATACCTGAATGGTCTAGCTGTTTTCCCTACTTTCTTCAATTTAAGTCTGAATTTGGCAATAAGGAGTTCATGATCTGAGCCACAGTCAGCTCCTGGTCTTGTTTTTGTTGACTGTATACAGCTTCTCCATCTTTGGCTGCAAAGAATATAATCAATCTGATTTCGGTGTTGACCATCTGGTAGTATCCATGTGTAGAGTCTTCTCTTGTGTTGTTGGAAGAGGGTGTATGCTATGACCAGTAGTAAATACAGGACCAAAGAAAATTATAATCGGGGCTTGCCTGATGACTTGTGGCTTAGCGCTGCCCTACCAGAAATGGTTTTTGCTCAGACTCTTTAACGTTTCTAATATACGTCAGTTTACCTTGAACAGTTCTGGTATCAAAAGAGGGAAACTAGAGGGAGCCCTGATAGTCCCCCAGGAACAATGATTGAGCAGGTGTAGGTACCTTTGAGCCTGGAACCTCTGGAGTAGTGTGTAAATCCCTATCGGATCCTGGATCCTTTTAGTTCAGAGATTTCAGAATTTTTTCGACTCATTTCTTTTGCCGGTTCGGTCAGGAAACCAGCCAGAATCGGAGGGGACCCACGATCTGACCCGATCCGACTGAGAAACCACACTAGATCCACTGTGAAGCCCAGGTGAACAAAATTTTGTTTTAAGCCTAAATAGCCAGCAGAGGAGAAGGCAATGGCACCCCACTCCAGTACTCTTGCCTGGAAAATCCCATGGGCGGAGGAGCCTGGTAGGCTGCAGTCCATGGGGTCGCCAAGAATCAGACACAACTGAGCCACTTCACTTTCACTTTTCACTTTCACGCGGTGGAGAAGGAAATAGTAACCCACTCCAGTGTTCTTGCCTGGAGAATCTCCGGGATGGTGGAGCCTGGTGGGCTGCCGTCTATGGGGTCGCACAGAGTCTGACACAACTGAAGCGACTTAGCAGCGGCAGCAGCAGCAGGCATCAGAAGCCAAACTATGCACTGAGTAAAGCATGCAAAAATGATGAGTTTATTGCAAAGTTTCTGAGCTGCAAGCCTTAAAATTTATGGCTAGGAAAACAATGTGTTCTTGGTTGCTCATAGACCCGTGGCTTTTTATTGGGTAACTGCAAAAGTTATCTGCTTTGTTCAGTGGATAGAGCGACTTCACTTTCACTTTTCAGTTTCATGCATTGGAGAAGGAAATGGCAACCCACTCTAGTGTTCTTGCCTGGAGAATCCCAGGTATGGGGGAGCCTGGTGGGCTGCCATCTATGGGTTTGCACAGAGTCAAACATGACTGAAGAGACTTAGCAGCAGTAGCAGCAGCAGTAGCAGCATGAGGCCTGGTGGTCTTTTTCTCTGTTTTAAGGATAGCTGAGACAAGGTTCAAAGCAGTCCAGAGACGGCTTAAACTGAATTGGCGTTTGGGGATTTGCTGGCGTCCTCTGCTGATTTCTAAGCAGAACTGCAAATTTCTGCAACTTCTGGTAGGTAAAGTTTTATTTTCTTAACTACTCCTGTGTTGGCTACCTCCACTTTGTCCCCAGTGTAAGTGACTCCATTTTAGTTTTGGTTCTACAGAGGTTAACCTTATCAAAGATAAAAGTAAATTACAGTGGCCACAGTAGAGAACTTTTAACCTCTGAAATTTTTGGATAGGAAGTTAAGCATGAGCAACTGAAGGGTGGCCTAGTGAAAAAGATATCAGCTTTTCTAAATCCCACCTCAGACACATCCTAGTGCAGCCCAGGAGAGATCACAGATATGCTATTAATACAAAATTAATCACAGAGACTTTTCCACCTCTGGCATGTGCACCCTTAACGCACAGCTGTGTCCTCCAGTGACCTTAGGCAGCCGGGAGGGAGTCCCTTAAGGGTTCATAAACATTCTGTACATATGTACATACATTTGATTATGTATGAATCAAACAGACTGAATTATCAGAAAGACATGTGCAGTAGAGACTGTTGTTATGTAACTTGCAACTGGTAATCGAAACTATCAGTCCATGCCCACCTAGATGAATATGTAAAAGCCCTGTCTTAAAAACCTCATATCTCATGTTCTGGTGCCAGTGCCTCTCTCGGCTTGGCCCAGCATTCCCTTGAGGTGTTCTTTCTGTTCTTTCTTCAGTAAACTTGTTTTTGCCAGGGGTAAGATCTCAGATTCTTCTTTGTGTCCTTACCAAGAACCAAGCCTCAAGAGGAAGGGTCCTCTGTGACTCTCCTATCCAGTAACAAGATAAGCTTATCCATTTATGAGATGCCCTAGGGAGAAAGAGGTCTCAAGCCAGGCACTCACTCTAGAAAGTAAAAGGAAAATTATTTTTCTTTCTCTGCAATTTCTGGTGGCCAGAATGAGACTCACTGAGACAGCCCACTGACTCTGGAGCCTGCAGATAGCATCCTGTCAAAACTGGCAGAGGTTAAGAATTCTTACCAAAGTTAGTGCTCCCAAATCTCTATCTGTAGTGTCTGATCAAGAGAGAAAGGTAAGATTTCACACTGGCTCTTTCTTTCCAAGTTCAAATTGGCAGGAAGCAAACATGGTTACCAATCCTTCCTTTCCCAGGGATAGTTATTTATTGCCTTCTTGTTTATCTGACAATTTGGCTTGGCCACTGGTAGTGTGAAGGGCCCTCAAAACTATGGCTGGACAAAAATGTGGGTTGTCCACCATTTTGCAGGTAGGGGCCTACAGACTGCTATAAGCTTCAGGGGTAGTCTTTTTTTTTTTTTCTCTCTTGGTTGTCTTTGGGAGTGGCTCTGAATCCTGGGAGAATAATATCTTTTGCACCCTGTTGGGGACTTTTTTGGTGTGCATGGGATTGTTCAGTACTACTAAGAATATTTGTTGTTTGTCCTGACTAAAACTTAACAAAGTAATTTCAAAGGATTTTTTTTTTTTTTTTTTTAGTATATCTATGATCAGAAGTTGGCCAAATTGGAAGCTGATACTCAGAACCTAACTCACTCTAATAAGCTTAAGTGAAACTATGCACCCAAAGGGGAAGGAATACATTCTGAAGCCACTGTAGAAGGATTTACTAAAACATTACAAAGACATGCAGCTCTAAATCTAAAACATAGGGATCTTTCGATTTCCATCTTAGTTGAAGATCTCCCTAAAAGGGGACTTTGTATCATAACAAATATCCCCTGTACCTAGATCATCAGCACCTCTGGCATTTTGCTGCTGTTTAGTCACTAAGTGATGCCTGAGTCTTTGTGAACCCATGACTGTAGCCCACCAGGCTCCTCTGTCTATGGGATTTCCCAGGCAAGAACACTGGAGTCTGTTGCCATTCCCTTCTAGAGGGGATCTTCTCAACCCCTCTACAGGTGATTCTCAAAGAAGAATCCTCATTTCCTGTATACTGAATGCAATTCTTTACCACTGAGTCACTTGGGAAGCCCTCTGGTATTTAGAAATTCCAAAACTTAACAAATAAGCCATTTGGCTAAAATAGTTTGATGACCCTTCACATATATTTCTTGACTTATTTAATATCTTGTTTGATTCATTAAAAAAAGTAAAATTGCAATAATGAGGTAATTATATTCAAATTGATATCCTTTGGGACACAATCCTATAACCAGTGTCAGTGAAATGAATGTATAACACCAGGTTTGTAACACATATCAGAATATTAATGATTTAGAAATGAATGCTACAATGGAAACTTTAAGTTAGAAACAGTCCAAGATAAAAATAAAATAAAATATACACATAATATCTATATACAAGAGTGGCTACTGGGGAATTATATGGGCAAAATTGGAAACAAATTCAATATATAAAAAATGCAACTAATTAAATAAATCTTCACATATTCATGAACTAGAATACTCTGCTAATATTGGAAAGAATGTTTTATAAAAATACTTGATTCAAGGAATGTCATGCTAAGAATGAATTTTTAAACTTAAAAAGTATGCTATAATAGGATTACTATGAGACTATTAAGAAAATGATAAATATGTAAAATATGTCTTATATATGTAAAGAGATGTTTATATGTACTCCATGGTGGGAGGGATTTACTAACAAACCCTTCCTGATTATTGTATTATTTTCTGTATCTTTGATCTGATTTAGATAATTTGGGGAGATTACTTGGCTTGGAACATGCTTTTTAAAGTGGGATTTTTCAAACTTGCTTCATTTTTAAAACTCAGGAAAAGCTTTCCTACTTCCTTCTCCATGTCAGCTTAAGTCTCAAACCTTTGTACTCACAGGATAATCAGACCAAGGGCATTAGAACAACTTGAGAGCTTCTCAGAAAACTTAGGTTCCACTCTAGATGAACTGCACTAGGTTCTATGTTGTAACATGCTCCAGGGATAATTTGTATGCATACTGAAGTTTGAGAAGCACTTCTCTAAAACATTAAGAGGAAGTGAAAGTACATACTAATCTCATAACAACTTTTCTGTTTTTGCCATTAACAGAATCATTTCAGAAAAAAAAAGTCAAAGTTTAAAATAAACTTATGTGGTTGGAGCACTAATTAGTACAATTGTTTTGACAATTTGGAAATAGTATCAGAAATCTTAGAATGAATATACTTTCAGATCTAATAATATACAAATGGAAATGTATCCTAGTGAAAGAATCCAATGAAATGGTAAAAGCTTTAAATACAAAGATGTCCATTGTAGCCTTATCTAAAATAGCAAAAAAATTAGAAACAAACTACTTGTTCAACAATAGAAAAAAAATCTAGTAGTCTACTAGGTAGAGTTTTATTCAACAACCAAAACTGTGTTTTAAAAAGTTTATATTTTAAATACTTCTTTATCCATTTTAATAATGTTACTATTAGTTATCTTTTATATCCAATGTCATTGCTTCAATTACTTTCTTTTTTAAATATCTCTGGTTATTTTTTCCCATTCTTTATTTTCAACAATTCTGTGTCATTTTGTTTTTTGTAAGCAGTTAAATTTTTCTTTACCCAACCTGAAATGGCTTTCAATAGGTAAACTTAACCTATGGTTCTGAAAACATGTTTTAAAAACAAACAAACAAACAAAAAAACCTGTTAGCTCTCTGCCCATACAAAACAGGCTATGAACTTGCCAACGCATGGGTCAAAGTTTAACCCTTTCAAATTAAGTAACTCTAGTTAACATTTACACAGAAGTTTCCACATGCTAGACACTATTCTAAAAACCTTACATACAATAATTTAATAATCCCTAGTAAGAACTATTATCCCCATTATACAGATGAGGAAAGTGAGAGACAGAGATTTGTCCAAGTAGTGATAAAACTAGAATTTGATCCCAGGCCATCTGACTCCAGAATCTACAGCCTTGATCACCACAGTATATTTCAACTTATAGATTAAAGAATGAAGCATGTATTTTACCATCTCCCTACTGTCTTGTTTCACATTTTCTTTTACAATTGATTAGTTCTGTATCAAGAAAGTGCAGTGTCAGATCAATTATTTGACTTGACAGTGTCAGCTTCCTGAAGATCGGGGAAGCTTATGTTACGTATCCTAGATGAGAACTCTTCATCTTCACTTTTGTTGCTTGATACAATTATACCCAAATAAGTGGTCTGGCTTTCCTCAAATCAGAGCATTTGGGGGCACTTGTTGTTGTTCAGCCTCTTAGTCATGTCTGACTCTCTGTGACCCCATGGACTGCAGTATACCAGGTTCCTCTGTCCTCCACTATCTCGCAGAATTCACTCCAATTCATGTTCATTGAGTCAGTGATGCTATCTAACCATCTCATCTTCTGCTGCCCCTTTTCCTTTTACCTTCAGTTTTTCTCAGTACCAGGGTTTTTTCCCAATAAATCAGCTTTTCATCAAGTGCCCACTTGAAGGGAATTAATGAAAATATCTTGGTCAAAAGAATTATAGGAACCTTTTATTAAAGCCACAGTTTCAGCTCTGTTTCAGGGAGCTTGTGCTATAAAATCAGTTGCCAACATAAGCTTATTTATTTTCCTCATTTCCACTGAATCACTGTATTCTTTTTCCTTAAAAAGTTCCTTTTTAAAATGATATGTTTAGTTTACCCTTGTGATTTAGAAAAGAAAAGAGTATTTTAAGCAGAAAACATTTGTTTACTTTCAGTAAGTGATACTTTCTAGAATATTGAGAGCAATAAATATTCATGGGATGCACTAAAGCTTAGACAAGGGTTAGAGAAACATTGGGCTTCCCTGGTAGTTCAGCTGGTAAAGAATCTGTCTGCAATGCAGGAGACCCTGGTTCCATTCCTGGGTCAGGAAGATCCCCTGGAGAAGGAATAGACTACCCACTCCAGTAATACATTGGGCTACCCTGGTGGTTCAGATGGTAGAGATCCACCTGCAGTGAGGGAGACCTGGATTAGATTTTTGGG
Source organism: Capra hircus (assembly GCF_001704415.2). Classification (NCBI taxonomy): domain Eukaryota; kingdom Metazoa; phylum Chordata; class Mammalia; order Artiodactyla; family Bovidae; genus Capra; species Capra hircus. Next base: position 50,340,936 of record NC_030813.1, read on the forward strand.
TTGAGAAGATCTCCTGGAGGAGGGCATGGCAACCCACTTCAGTATTCTTGCTTGGAGAATCCCCATGGACAGAGGAGCTTGTGGGGCTATAGTCCATCGGGTCGAAGAATCAGACATGACTGAGCGACTAAGCACAGCACAGTTCTGGATTGCTACTATAACCAACTGCCACAAACTTAGTGGCTTAAAACAACACAAATTTATTATCTCATAGTTGCTTAGTTCAGAAATCCAGTGGATACAGCTGTAGCATCTTCTTCAGGTTTTACAAGACTGACGTCAAGACAGGGTTGCATGTCTTTCTGGAGGCTCTAGGGATAAACTCATTTCCACATGTACTCAGATTGTTGTCAGAATTGTTTTATGTAGTTATAAGACTAAGGTTTTTCTTCACCTTCTGACCAGTAATTGTGCTTAGCTTCTGGAGGGTGCCTATGTTCCCTGGTCGTGCCTCTTATCCCCTCCATCTTCAAAGTAATCAAGAATTGAGTCTTTTTCATGTTTCAGATCTCTCCTCCACTTCCTTTTCTGAAAACTCCACCCCTCTCTTCTGGCCTTCTCTTTAGCTTTTAAGGGCTCAAGTGATTACCTTGGATCTACCTTGATAATTTAGAGTAATCTTCCTATTTTAAGGTTAGTTGATTAGTGACCTTAGTTTAATCTGAAAACTCCCTTCACAGCAGTACCTGGATTAGTGTTTGATTAGATAACCAGAGAACAGAAAGGGCATATCTTTGATTTCTGTTTACTAGACTTTCTTTTTCATTTTTCTTTACTTTCCCTCTCTGAATTTCCAATTGGGAAATACAGTCTTTTAAAATATTTATTCTGCCTTTGATATTAAGTTAATTTTCCTGGCAAGAGAGTAATGGAAAACTCACTTCATCTCATTTGTGTTGCTTATCTTAATAAGTCCTTTCCCATCAGATCTTTAACTGCATTTTGAAAGCATGTATTTTCATTTCGCATAGGTTTTTAAAATTTGGGGAAATATATTTTTAGTTTTATTCTGCTTACTTGGTCAGATTATTATATTAACTTTCCTTTTAATTGAACACACTGTATAATAACATTTTAAATAGGCAACACTATTTACCCATATTCATACTGCTCTTACATAACCATTTTTGCATATTACTTTGCAATCCTCCATGTTTATATATTACATGACTGCAATCACAAGTACATAATGCTTTCTCTTTTTTCCAGTTTTGAAACTGTAACTATAACTGATTATTTCATTTTTCTGTGAACTTTTCGTTGCCTAGGGAAGGTACATGAGAAAGTAATATACAACCTTCAAAGCGTAGTTTAAAAAGTTACCGAGACCTGGATCCTGTCAACTTATCCTCCCCAAACATCACTTCTACTCATTTGACCCTCATATATCACATTTCAGCATAATGTAAAATTTGCATCTCTCACCTTTGCCCACATGTCGTCTATCTGACTTCATTTTCTTCTGCTAACTCCTATTTGCCTTTCAAGACTAAACTGACGTGTCACCTCCCTTCAGGAGATTGTCCTCATCCAGTTTAAGTGACTCTTTTATGTGTACCCACAAACTTCTTTGCATATTTTTGTCAGATAATTTTCCATATTCAATTATAATCATTTAATTATTTCTACAGCTCTCACGAGGACTTAAAAGTCCTTGTAAGCAAAACCCATGCACTACCAGTCTTTTTACTTGGAATGAGTTAGGTTTGGCTTCAGTTAACAAACACCTCTCAGATATCAGTGGATTAAGTCAGCACAGGTTTTTGTTTTTTTGTTTGCTTTTAATTTTTACAATTGAAATTGTGTTTTAAAATTGTGTTGGTTTCTGCCATACAACACTAACAGGTTTATTTCATCTTCACACCACATATGCTCAATGGAGCAGCTGGAGGCTCTTCTCCATGCACTTTTGACTAACAAGGCAGTCCTCATGTCTAGAATTACCAGCTGCCTAGGCAGAGGAAAAGAGAAAGCATGATGACGTATATGATGCCTCCTAAAACATCTCCCTAAAATGACATGTTATGTCTGCTCACCTTTTGTTGCCAAAGAAAGCGCATGACCATCCCTATCATTGAGAGGAAAGAAGCTGACTCTTGTAAATGCCAGAAGTAGAGAGAGAATATTTGGTGAGTAGCACTGCTGCTGCTGCTGCTAAGTTGCTTCTGTCGTGTCCAACTCTGAGACCCCATAGACAGCAGCCCACCAGGCTCCCCCGTCCCTGGGATTCTCCAGGCAAGAGTACTGGAGTGGGGTGCCATTGCCTTCTCTGGTGAATAGCACTAATAGCAGTGAATAGCCACAATCAGTCTCTCTAACTATGTGGACTAGATTCCTAGCACGGTCATAGCAAACTGCCACAGACTGAGTGGCTTAAACAGAAATTTATTGTCTTACAACTCTGTAGTCTAAAAGCCCAAAATAAAGGTGTCATCAGTGTTGGTTCCCTTCTGAGGGACATTAGGGGAGAATCTCTTCCCGGTCTCTTTCCCTGACTTGAGGATGATCATCATCTCCCTGTGTCTCTTTACATAGTCTTCTCTTCATATCATATTGGATTATATGCTCTAAGGACACCAGCCATATTGAATTAGGACCTACACTAATTATGAACTTATTTTAACTTGATTACCTCTGTAATTCTGCAAATACCATCACATTCTGATGTACTAAAGGGTTAGACTTCAACATATGTATTTAGGAGGGACACAGTTCAATCTGTAACAACATATAACAATATCACTGACATGTGATAATATCTTCATTGCATCAGTGACTAATTCATACCTGTTCTCATGTTCATATAACCTTTATAACTATGATGTTAATGGATATGATTAAATGGATATTTACTTTTCTAGGCAGAGTGAAATAATAGTTACCACTGTTTTCTGTCACAGGAAAACTACAGTTAACACTTTCTTCTTAGAGTTTTTTCCTCCCAGTTGATATTTTGTTAGGATAATGTTCCTACAATGGATTAACTGGTTATACATGGATTTATAAATTCATATTGTAATACACATTCCAAAATACTCACTAGAGAAAAAGAAATTTGCTGATTAAGAATGTCATTGGCAGTAGTTAACATGGTAATTGTGGCCAAAATTTTATTGCTATCATTAACTGTAATTCCGTATTTACAAAATAATATCTTAAATTTGCTTTTGAATGGATTTTATTACTTACCTAGATAACATTTCCCTATGCATGTGTGTGTGTGTATATATATATATATTATATATATATATATTCACTCTTCAATTAATTTCTGACTCCACCATACTGTTCTGCTCAATATTTTATGCCCAGTCCCTATTAAGATAGAGAATGTAGGCACTCATACAATGGTTAGGAGAACAGACACATTATGTAGGAATGAATGCTGACTCTACCACTTAATGTCAGTGAAATCTGAGTAGTTTTCTGTGCTTCCTTCCTATGGTTAGTTTCCTCATTTACAGAATAGGAATCATAATATTCCATACCTCATTGGTTTCCTTTAAAGATTAAGTTTGTGCATATCCAGTATTTAAAGCAAAGCTTATAAGATAGTAAGCACTCAGTAAATGTAGATTTTTATTAAAACTCTTGTCATTCTGTACAATTTAGATATTTGTGGGCTTTTCTATATTTACATTGCATCTTTTCAGAGTCTAAAATTAAATACTTTCCTCTTTCAATTGTTGCTTGCCACTTCTGAGTGCTTTTAAAAATCAAATTTATCATGGTATGATATATAGACAAAATACTGCATCAATTTTAATTGTATATTTTGATGGATTTTGAAATTGTATATACCCATGTATGCTCAGTTGCTCAGTGGTGAATGACCCTTAGCAACCCCATGGACTGTTGCCCACCAGGCTCCTCTGTCCATGGGATTTTTCAAGTAAGAATGCTTAAGTGGGTTGCCATTTCCTTTTCTAGGGTAAATTCCTGGACCAGGGATCAAACCCACATCTCCTGTGTCTCCTGCATTGTAGGTAAATTCTTAGCCACTGCAGAAGCCCATATACCCATGTAATCACCATCAAGCTAGAATCAAGATTGCCAGGAGAAATATCAACAATCTCAGATATGCAGTACCACTCCAATAGCAGAGAGTGGAGAGGAACTAAAGAGCCGCTTGATGAGGGTGAAAGAGGAGAGTGAAAAATCTGGCTTAAAACTCAACATTCAAAAACTAAGATCATGACATCTGGTCCCATCTCTCTGTGGCAAATAGATGGAGAGAAAGTGGAAACAGTGACAGATTTTGTTTTCTTGGGCTCCAAAATCACTGCAGATGGTGACTGTAGCCATGAAATTAAAAGATCCTTGGAAAGAAAACTATGGCGAATCTAGACAGCATATCAAAAAGCAGAGATATCACTTTGCCTATAAAGCTCCATATAGTCAAAGCTATGATTTTTCCAGTAGTCACATACAGAGGTGAAAGCTGGACCATAAAGAAGACTGAGCATGAAAGAATTGATGCTTTTGAACTGTGGTGTTGAAGAAGACTCTTGAGACAGCAAGCAGATCAGTCCTGAAGGAAATCAACCCTGAATATTCACTGGAAGGACTAAAGCTGAAGCTGTAAATACTTTGGCTACCTGATGCAAAGAGGTGACTCATTGGAAAAGACCCTGATGCCAGGAAAGACTGAAGGCAGGAAGAGGAGTGTGTGACAGGATGAGATGGTTGGATGGCCTCACCGACTCAAAGGACATGAGTTTGAGCAAACTCCAGGAGATAGGAAAGGACAGGGAAAATTGTCACGTTGCAGTCAATGGGGTCACAAAGAGCTGGACAAGACTTAGCAACTGAATGACAACAGCAATCACCATCAATATATTGAAAGAGCCCATTGTTCAGGAATCGTTCTCTTGTGCGCCTTAGCAAACAATCAATAACCCATGCCTGGCCCCAGGCAACAACCAATGTGCTATGTGGCTCCCTTCTTTCTAGAAATCTGCCCTGCAACTTGCAATGGCCTCAGCTTCCTTGTACTTTGATCACCATCTACTCAATTCCCTGAATCCACTAAAGTTTGGGATTCCTCCCCCTCATATTGTATTTGAAAAAGTGCAATGAAGCCGAAATCAGCATATAACAGAGCATCTCATTTTTTCCCCTTCTTTCAAGAACAACCCGGAAAATAGCAGTTACATGGATTTTGTCCTATTTCCCTAGTTATGATCAAGAGGTTAAGTCTAGTCCTTTAAACCTCCATGGCCATAAGTAGAGGTACATAATACTTATTTTAAAAGAATTTGTATTGTAGTTTATGATGTGCTTACCAAACTAAAATACTGAGGTACATCCACAAGTATAGGAAAATTCAAGGGCACATCTCTCAACAACCAAACCATGTCACCCTTCATTCTGGAAACAGTTTCCTTAGTAATGTAAAAATACTCATTCCCCATGAAAACTGAATGAATTAAAATATTCTGTTCCCCAGTCATTTCCCTTAATGAACATATTATGTCATCACTGGGTGCAGGGGGAGGGCTTGGACTTTTTTTGTAGTATGGGACATTACTCTGGGCTGAGGACTGGGCAGGGCTAGGTGAGGGTGGGGGTGGGGGTGGTGAGGGGGTTGGAGGGGCTTGGGGGGGAGGATAGGGAGGCCAGTGAGGACACACAGAGGAGAATGACTGGGTCAGGGAAGTTGGGGCGCAGTGGTTGAATTCTGGGCTCATGAGAAGCACAGGATGATGGAGTAGAAGAACGTGCGCTCATCTTCTCCTACGAGAACTCCAAAATCACATCTCAATGCTGAACAGCCATCGACAGGAGACTGTTGGATCTACTTCTGCTTTATTGACTACACCAAAGTCTCTGACTGCAGATCACAACAAACTGTGGACAATTCTGAAAGAGATAGGAATACCAGGCCACCTTACCTGCCACCTGAGAAATCTGTATGCAGGTCAAGAAGCAACAGTTAGAACTGGACGTGGAACAACAGACTGGTTCCAAATTGGGAAAGGACTACGTCAAGGCTGTATATTGGCACCCTGCTTATTTATCTTATATGCAGAGTATATCATGCGAAATCAGTCAGTGATGCCATTTAACCACCTCATCCTCTATCATCCCCTTCCCCTCCTGCCCTCTATCTTTTCCAGCGCCAGCATCTTTTCCAGTGAGTCTGCTCTTCACATCAGGTGGCCAAAGTATTGCAGTTTCAGCTTCAGCATCAGTCCTTCCAATGAACATTCAGTACTGATTTCCTTTAGGATTGACTGGTTGGATCTCCTTGTAGTCCAAGGGACTCTCAAGAGTCTTCTCCAACACCACAGTTCAAAAGCATCAATTCTTTGATGCTCAGCTTTCTTTATGGTCCAACTCTCACATCCATACATGACTCCTGGAAAAACCATAGCTTTGACTAGACAGACCTTTGTTGGCAAAGAAACCATATCTCACCCAACAACTTGCGATGTTTGAATGCAAACACATTCAATTCAATTCCCTCAAAATCTACTCAAAACACATATATATTTGGTATACACCTGCCTATGTTTGACTTCCCTGGTGGCTCAGACGGTAAAGCATCTGTCTACAATGCAGGAGACCCGGGTTCGATCCCTGGGTCGGGAAGATCCCCTGGAGAAGGAAATGGAAATTCACTCCAGTACTATTGCCTGGAAAATCCCATGGACAGAGAAGCCTGGTAGGCTACAGTCCATGGGGTCGCAAAGAGTTGGACATGACTGAGTGGCTTCACTTTCCTATGTTTAGCTGTACTGGTAAAGTGAAAGTGAAAGTGAAGTCACTCAGTCGTGTCCAACTCTTTGCGACCCCATGGACTGTAGCCTACCAGGCTTCTCCTTCCATGGGATTCTCCAGGCAAGAATATTGGACTGGGTCACCATTTCCTTCTCCTTTTCTTCTTTAGTGCATACTGGGAAAAGTACACACTAAATACTTCTCAGTAAATTACTGCTACAAGAAAGAGAAGATAGAAAGTAAAAATAGAAATATGCAAACTTGCAAAATATATATACAGCAGTATACTCACATTATTATATAAGCAGAATAAAAATGTTTTGTTTTGATCACAGTTTGGTAATTGATTAGCAGCAATGATTTAAAAGCAAAAAAATGGCTAAAGGGCTGCCTTTTAAATTGCAGTATTCATTTTGAAATAAAGAGTTTATAAATGCAGTTAATTCTATTCTTATTCCTTTGGTCCTTGAACAAATTTGATAGGCCCAATAACATATTTCCTTTGTTTTAATTATGCACAGTATGTATTTTTGATGTTGCCATTTTTCCTAAAGAATAGCAAATGTTGCATTTTACTCAATACCTTTGATTTTGTGCATTACATGCTAAATGTTTTATTCTTCCTATAACAACTGTTAAGCATGTTGACATCCACAATGTCCCAGCATGGCCAGGCATCCCTTAGGATGTCATTACTAAGAAGAACATAATTTTTGTGTTCACACTTTAAAAATAATATATAACTTGTCTTAAATATTAAAATGATGGTAGAAATCTATCTAGGGCTGACATAAAAGTGTCTGTGCCTCTTTAAATCCTATATTCTTTCTTCTCTCTCATTGTTTATTCAAATATACATGTACATGTGTATATGAGTGTCAGTGTGTCTGTGTTCATGTGTTATTATGTGTATATGTGTGTGTTGCAAAGACATGCTCTTTTATAATGACTCTAGGTATTCAAGACACCATTCTTGCAGATGCACTATTCTGCCAAAGGCATGATGATATTGGTGTTTGTTGAAATAAATGAACTGATATACTTATTCAATATATTGGTTTATACTCCTTCACACACACACACACACAAGGCAAAAGAAAACATTCTCTTCCTATCTATTCCTTTCTGTCTTGCGTATTCATTCTCAGACAAACTAGCAAATGTACACATAAAGCTAAACCATTCCATACTATGAAATACTTTTTTTATGGTGTGTTCTGAATGATTATTTGTTCCCTTTTCTTTCTGAATAATGGGAGCATTATATGAGCTACATGAAACCCACACAAAGTAGGTATATTTCAAACCAACTATGGTGACCCCTTTTTTTCAAGTAACATTAGGCGTTGCTGAAAAACTCTAGACCAAGTTTTAAGTTCACTCTTTAAATGAAACACTTCCACAGTCCTTCTAAAACACTATCTGTAAATGTCAGGGTCAGTTGGGTGAAAATATTTACAAATGGCTTTGTTTCATGGGGAAAGGAGTCAGAAGGAGGAAAAGTTAAGACCTTTACCCAAGTTCTCAAAATGCATGCCAAGTTCAGGCAGAATCATAACTAAGTGCAAGCTGGCAGTGTGATTCAAACATAAAGTCAAAATTAACAAGAAGGGAGGGTTACATATGAATGGATTTGGGATAGACAATTTGTCGTTAACATGTGATGGTAGATTGTATATTCACACACACGTGCAACACACACATGTGCAACACACACATACACATATACATCTACATAAACTCAGAATTGTACCCATAGATAGATATGTAAATTGGATTAAGTGTTCAGGGTTCAGACGCTATTTTAACTTGTTTTCAGTTCCTGTTCCTAAGGCTGGTTGAGATGTAGAAGAAGCCTCACCAAGTGACTAATGGTTCACATACAACTAATAATAACTCATTGAGCATATATATTTGCAAATGCTGTGCTATTTATATTTTTTTCTTTAATCCTTGCAATATTATAGTGAGGGATGTACAACTTTTATCCTGATTGTGCAGATGATGTAACCCAAGTTGGGGAAGAAAACATACCTTGCTCAAGGTTTATAGCTACAAAGTCAATGACAAAGTCAGAATTTGAACTTAGGCCTCTCTAACTCTAGCCTTTGATGTCTCAACCACTAGACTTCTACTGTCAAATATGGTCCTCAGTAGTTACCTATGGTTATTTAAGTTTAGATAAATTAAAAGTCAGTAAAAATTAAAATTCAGTTCCTCAGCCTCACTAGTTATATTTCAAATGCTCAGTAGCGACATGGATTTAGAGACAACCACATTGGCCCAGACAGATATAGATTTCTGTTACTGCAGAAATTCCCCTGAGACAGTGTTGCAATAGACTGCACTGTTCCATCAGAAATTATTATTCTCTTACCTGATGGAACAGGGCTTATTTCAAAACCAAATAATTACCAGTCTTTTCAAAGAGATCACAGTTCAGGTTGACAAATCCTCTTTCCCTATGCAAGGCTTCTCTGCTTCAGCACTATTGACATTTTGGCTTGAATGTTATGAGGGGGCTGTGTTGTGCATCTTAAGGCATTTAGTAGCCACACTGGTGGCCTCTACTCACTGGATAATAACAGCATCCTCTCCTACTTGTGACAATCAAACGTAGACATTGCCAGATGTCCTCTGGGGAACAGAATTACTCCACTTCATGATGTCGCTCATAATAATATGTGAGGAAGGAAGCAAGTGCAGTGAAGTCTGAGAAGAAGACCTTTATTTTAAAAAATAACTTTTTATAAAATCTTTGTTCTTCCTGCACCTGTAGCAACAGATAGCCAGAGCCAGTGAGGCCACTAGAAAGCTGCCTTTCTTGCGAACCTTTGTATTAATAACATTCAGGGCTCCTCTCCTCTCAGCCAGCCTGGTGGGCTGTTGCTAGAGACCCTGAAGATCTCTGAAGTAATAATACACTGACCAACTAACTTCCGAAAATGAATCAATGAATGAAATAACAAAGAAATATACGAATGTGCCACATGCTGGGGCCTGACATTCTATGACATTTTCACAATGTTACATTCTCATGGCATTAATCTTAGTCTGGTTTTACCCCCAAAGCAGACCTTGAAGCAAGCAGGATTTGGATACAAGTAGTTTATTTGGAAGGCAGTCCCAAGGAAAAACCAAAGATAGAGTGGGTTGGTAAGATAGACAAGGGAACATGAGGAGAAAAGTGTGTAAGTGTGTATTATCAATTCAGTTAGCCCAATGGGTAACTGGAACTCAATTCCACTGAGGAATTCTGAGACTCAATAAGGATGGTGTGTCTCAGAGTTAACCCCACAACCCACACATTAGACCTAGGATGTTCATAGACCAGCGTGAGCCAGTCATGGAACAAAGACTCGTAGGAGGTGGCAGGTGGCTTTTTAATTCCTCATCACTTCTAGCCTGCCTTGGACAAACAGAACAATATTAAGCCAAAGAAAGCTCACTGCCCATTGCGAGGCCCAATGTAACAGGAGATGGGATCAGGACTTAGTCTGGCAGAGCAACCAATAGTAAATACAATGCATAGACATGAATAAGCCTGCTTCTAAACCCCTATTTATATATCTACCTTTGTACTTAGGTAATTAACCTAGAAGTTAGTATCTGTGATCCTCAAACTATTAATAGATGCAAGTTTTTATTCCAGTGCACTCTCCTTGGTGCCTGGCATATATCAAGTCCTCTCTAAGTCCTCATATATATCCCTCTCTAACTGTGAAGGGAGATATTCTCAAATAGGAAGGAATCAGCACAGATCATTATCTCCTGATCCTTCCACCTCATTCTCCTTCTACTCTGGCCAAGTTAGGTTCCATCTTTATTATAAATGGCATTTAATTGTCACAATGTCTTGGATGCATTTTCTTGAGGTAGTAATTTTACAGATGAGGAAGTTAAGGCAAAGGACAACTTGTTAGAGATTATACCACTAAAAAAAAAGGGAACAAATCTAGGAAATCTGACCCCAGGAACCATGCTTTTAATGATTATGCTGTTTGACATATGATAGAAGAACGGATGGCTAAGTATAGGGAATTGTGCTATTTCTATTAAGAAAATGACATTGGGCAAAGCTGAAGCACAAAATAACCTTAACAAAAGAGGCAACACTGACAGAGAACGTTCATAATCATCCCAGAAAAGAAGGATATGGTTTCTGTCTTTGGACAGAGAAACATATAGATGTATAATGGCTCTCAAAATCTGGAAAATAGGAATGATTAAACTTAAGACAGAGGCTTAAAATTAAGCAAAATTGCTTCATAAATATTTTAAAGCAAGTGACAAGAGGCAATCTTAAAAGCTTGCCTGAAAAGTCAGGAAGCTCTAGAACCCTCAACGTATGGAGGAAGAAAGTGTCTTGCACTCATAGATTTAAGGTACAGAGATTCAGGATATGAGAGTGGACAGCAGACCGTCAGTTGATAATTAAAGAGCCAGGAAATCAAGGAGTCAGTAGAGAGCCTAACCAGGAGAAACTATCACATTGGGACTGGAAGAGCTCATCCAAAAGAATAAAGAATTCTAAGATTCAGCCCCATTTTATCCCCAGGGGCAGCTCCTTAATTCCTCCTCTTATGGAAAAGCACAGACTTTTTAACCTGGAGAGCCCAGCAACCCCAGGTTATATATATTTATATGCCCGGTCCTCTGATGTAGAACAGGCATGCATGAAGCTCCAGAAACAGTTCTAGAATCCATAGTTATCCAAAGTATGCATGTAAATTAATGCTTAATAATGGCACTCTACTGAATATTTAAATAAAATTTGAATAATATGTAAATGACTTTCAAAAATATAAACTGTTGGCTAAGAAACAGGAAGATCTTTAAGGATTTCTCAGAAGTAATCTATGTGTCCATTTGAGCCACAATATTTTGGCAAAATGTCGAAAACGAAAGTCAAATTATACTTAACTGTCCCCTGCCCCCTCACCCTTGGCCCCACAGGTGTCCACTTAACCACCTTTGCTTTTCCCGCTGGCATATTGCCAGGGTTTTTGATTCTAGTTTTGTGAAACTCAGAGTCTCCAAGTACCTTAAGGACTATCAGATTCTCATAATGAGATTAATTTTAGTTCACTTCAATTTAAAAACCAAATATATGTCAGACTGTACTTTTAGGAAGAGAAAATGACACCATGAAATTAAAGGTCTTTGCCTCCTGGCAAGCTGGCAGATCTGACCTTGAGCAGGAGAAGATGATACTTTCTCTGGGGCATCTTTCCCACCTCGTGCTAGACAGGAGTCCACCTCTCAGGTGTCTACTGCTATCTGTTAGCTTGCTCCCACCTGCAATGAAAAGGAACACAAACTGCACGCTAGTTCCTGCCCTGGGAAATTGGTGCATCACTGATCTACACAGCAACCCTGCAAGTTAGCTGCTGAACTCCTGCTTTACACATTGGGAAAATCTTCCAGAAAAGTTAGCTGTCTGGCTGAAACATCTTGAGTAATAAATGAATTGGCTTGGAATCAAAGATTTCTCTGGCTCCAAATCCCTTCGTACACGCTAATGAGGAGAGAAAAATTCCTTTTTTGTTGTTTTTCTTTTCTCTTTAACCTTTGCCCCAAAATATGTTTAATTATACATTAGAATCCACCCCTAAAGCACTGCAAGCCACGCTAGTCTTTCTCGAAACACCAAACTGAGGCAATGATAAAGTTTTGAAATAAAGATGTCAGGAACAATACAAACTGATTGGGTGGGGGTGGGGTTCCTTTATGGAAACTCCCATAAAGAGACACAGGGCAGATGCAGACCATGGAATTGAATAATCAATAACCTAAAGAGCTATTATCCAAATGGTCTTAATAAAAAATCTCACAATAGAGTAGAAACAGCTTAGTGGAAGAGCTCTAACTAGCAGAGTGAGAGGCAACCAGCTCAGAGAAAGTATCATTAAACAGATTTAAAAGAAAAATCAGGGGAAAGAAAGCAAGCATAACACCAGCTCTCATTTACTGACTCCTTACAATGAACCAAGCTCTATGAACCACATTTCGCATTCATCATTTCACATAACTATCAGTGAGTGAGCGAGAGTCGCTCAGTCGTGTCTGACTCTTTGCAATCATAGTCCATGGAATTCTCCAGGCCGGAATACTGGAGTGGGTAGCCTGTCCCTTTTCCAAAAGATCTTCCCATCCCAGGGATGGAATCCAGCTCTCCCACATTGCAGGCGGATTCTTTACCAGTTGAGCCACCAGGGTTATTAAAACACCCAAAGTTCTCCTGATAGAAGTTGAACCTAGATATGTCCAGGATATTTCATACCTCCTTGATAATTAGAAATGGAAGAATGTTCCCTAAATGAAATCAGATTTATAAGTGATCAGTTCTTTTTTGGCTGGTAACATCAAGGATTCAGATAACAATTAGTCAGTTCCCTCATCCTATGTAATCATGTTCACAATATTGGGGTCTGTATTAAAAATTTTGTGTCATCAAGAAAAGTTTACACTTTGTTTAGCCATCTTCTCTTTGAAAAGCCAGAGGTTCATTTACTGTGTCTGTGAAGGTTTTCCATTTTTATTATTGTTTACTTAATATTGACACTTCTAAGAATAATCTTCAGTCTAGAGGATGAATTCAATATCAACATTTTTAATCTCACCTGTAGAGGATGCCCTTAATTGTGGCTGAGAAACATCACTCACAACCTATCTCCTTACTCTTGGTCCATTTTCTCACATTACAAATCCTCCAAATCTTTCCAAAGTACAAATCAGAAAATTCACATTTCAGCCTCTTCTGCAACTGGATGCACACACATGACCTACATCTGACAATTAGAAGGACCCATGGTGATGTGGATTTTCAAGTGAACAATGCAAGAAAGGTGCCACACAAGCCCCACAGGCTCCACCTTCCACAAAGGCAGTGCCCCATATGATCAGTACTTCATTGCAGATATATAGCAGCAGTAGCAGCAGACTTTTGCCTAATGAATCCTCCCACCTCTACTTGTCTTACTTCTCCAACCCCTTTTCCTTCTGTGGTTTGGCATAAGCCACGGAAGAGTAACTTCCAAGCTTGGCTCCAGTCCTCCCGGAAATTCTTACCTGATGATCTCATGCTCAGTCACGTCAGTCATGTCCAGCTCTTTGCAACCCCATGGACTGTGGCCCACCAGTCTCCTCTGTCCATGGGATTCTGCAGGAAAGAATACTGGAGTGGGTTAACATTTCCTTCTCCAGGGGATCTTCCCAGTCTAGGGATTGAACCTGCATCTCTTTTGTCTCTTGTATTGCAGGCAGATTCTTTACTGGGGAAGCCCTATAACCTGATACGTGCTGTGTGCTTACTGCTGTGTGTTCAGTTGTGTCCAACTCTTTGCAATCCCATGGACTGTAGCCCACCAGGCTCCAGTGTCCATGGGGATTCTCCAGGCAAAAATACTGGAGTGGGTTGCCATGCCCTCCTTCAGGGGATCTTCCCAACCCAGGGATCTAACCCAGGTGTCCCTCATGGCAAGCAGATTATTTGCCATCCCAGCCACAAGAAGCTCAAGAATAACTGGAGTAGGTAGCCTATCCCTTCTCCAGGGGAGCTTCCCAACTCCTGAATTGAACCGGGGACTCCTGAATTGCAGGTGGATTTCTTTACCAGCTGAGTTCCCAGGGAAGCCTTTAACCTGATATACAACAAATACAAATTGTCAGGTCTCAACCCAGACCTACTTAATCAGTAACTCTGTGGTTATTACCCAGAAGAGAGAGAGAGACTTATTGATGTGTAACTGACAATAATAGTAATAAAAATCAGCCATTCATCTTTAACAGACAACAACAAATATACTTGTGTGCTTGATCTAGCCAGAGTAGAGTCTGGTTTACAGAAAACAAAAACAATAACAAAATATCTGGACGACAACCAAAAGCTAACACCTCCTTATAAAACAGATGCTATAGAACTAGCTTTTGAAGCACTGCAGTATTAAAGGGTACAGGTTTAGTGAAAATATAAAATATTTTCTGGATATATACATATTGAAGGAAAGTTTGATCTCAAGAGCTTAAACTCAGAAAGTTCGAGTTTCAGTGGATTCAAATGATGGTCCTAGTTTGCTTGGTCATATTCCAGCAAGGACCTTACAGACTTGCAACATTAGCAAGCTCATCCCTTCTCTTTCAGTTGTTTCTATATTCATTATAAAAAAGAGATGAGAAGAACATTTAGGTTAGATACAAGTTCTATTTATAGAGAGCTGCTCACTGTTTTCATGTATCAGTAGGTCATTACAACCCCAGGGAGATGATGGCATCCACCTCTTACCTTGATTGATAGGGAGAATTCTACTCTGTATCAAAGAGACCACATTGCATTGTGCTTAACAAATGGCTCAGGACCTCTATCAATAATTAATTATGTCCCCTTGAGCATGCTATTACTTAGTCTCTTGCAAGACTTGGTTTCTTTCCTTGTATTTTGGGACTAAAATATCACTTATAAGGATATTTATGAGGAGCAATTCAGATATAAAGTGCCACAAATGCAATAAGCACTTTACAAATGCCAGATATGCTATGAAAAATATAAATACATTTATAGCAACCATTTATCTTCTTAAGCAGTTCTGATCTCACATTTCTTTCAGAACTTTTGGTTTCCGTGACCTGCTGCCAGAGCATCCAGTCCAGTTCAAGCTAGATACAGTGAAAAGGCAGTCTCTAGCTTAGAATATATCCAGAATATTATGTCTTTGGCTGCCTTATTCCCAAGCAGAGGTTGAACTGCTAACTCTGTATAAGAAAGTGTATATTTAGGGGCGAGGATGGAAGGGGTGTTTATGGAGGGAAAAGCAATGGTGATTTTAAAATATTATTTATAAAATTAAAGAAGTCAAAGTACTTAGACCCATTATATGGAATACGCCACATTGGAAATTAATCTTTAATGCGGCAACAAGAGTAAGTATCAATACACAGCTGTTTGGCTCTACACAGCCAGAATTATCTAACTTTTGATATGGTTTCCCTGCATATCACATGTTGTTCAGTTGCTCAGTCATGTCCAACTCTTTGTGACCCCATGGACTGCAGCAAGCCAGGCTTCCCTGTCCTTCACTCTCTCCTGGAGTTTGCTCAAACTCAAGTCCATTGAGTCAATGATGCCAATCCAACCATCTCATCCTCTCTCACCCCCTTCTCCTCCTCCCTCAATCTTTTCCAGCATTAGGGACTTTTCCAATGAGTTGGCTCTTTGCATCACGTGGCCAAAGTGTTGGAGCTTCAGCTTCAGAAGCAATCCTTCCAATGAATATTCAGGGATGATTTCCTGTAGGATTGACTGATTTGAATCCATATAGTCTTAAATGTTCTCTAGCGTTTTCTGCCAGTGTATAGACTTCAACATGAAGCCCTGTTGACTCTGCCTTCTTATTCCAGTGCTTGCTTTATACCTTGCTGACTAAAGATATAGAAAAGGGTAGGTCAGCAAATTTACCAAAGGCAGGCCAATGTTCTTCCCTTTACCTATTTGTAACCTCCCCTATTATTACAGAGGAATTGCACCAAACCTTTCACAGGTTTATGCTGGACTATTCAAATTAGATGGACAATATCTTTTCCTGTCTAACATTCATAGAGAATAAGATGATGTGGCTTCTCTTAATAAGATACTATAAATCCCACAGGCAATTTATTAGCAACGCTAATGAACTGAACTAGATGTCTAAAAGTTAGTTTGAATATATTTTAGTATTGGCAAAGTTCATTGTGTATATGTTTGTTACTCTTGTTGCCCACAACTCTAACTTGTGTATAAATCACAATTCTACTTGCTTGTGATTCGTTCTGAAATTTTTCTGGCATCATCACCTACACTAATGAAATAATAATTTGGTTTGGAAAGGTCTTCCAAAGGCTGAATTTAGGACTGAATTTACAATCAACTTTTTTGACCCATGTCATTTTTCTTTGTTATATTTTAGAATGTGAGCTGTCCAATATTATAGTCACATGTAGCTATTTACATTTACATTAATTAAAAATTAAATACCTTATTTGCACTGGCCACATTCGCATGCTCAACAGCTAGTGGTTGACTTAATTGGACAATATACAGAGCATTCCTATCTGCAGAAGAAATTCTGTTTACCACTGTTCTAAAAGAGGTGTTAACAATTATATTAACAATAAAGCAAAATGATGGTAATAAATTAATTAAAAATACTCATTATCTGCTAGGCAGTTAAGAAGGGATTGGATACTATTATTATTCTTATTTTACAGTTTGACTGGTGGGATATAATTACAAACAATTTAACTTGTTCCTCCCACTGTCTTTCAAATACACCCCAATGGGGCAAGTTTTCTTTTGACTCCCATGTGAAAATTTAGAGAGTGTGAGACTTTTCTTTACTCCAGGAAGTTTATTCTATAACCTTTAGTCACAAAATATAGCATCAATTTAATAATTAGAATTTCTGGTCCCATGTAATTATTAAAGTTGTGAAGCTGATTTAAAATTGAGGCTTCTCCCCTCCTACAGTCTGGATCCATTGCTGGCAGGAAGATGTTATGCGCTAAGGGAGGTTTAGTTGGCTTCTTTCATGTTTTTGTGCCTAGTATGTGTTTTCTTCCTCCATCAGCTTGAATATAACAGCTGGTTCTAAGATAACATTTCTATTATGGTCTGATTATTCACAGAATGATATTTATTCATTTCCAAGGCAAACCACTCAATATTACAATAATCCAAGTGTATGCCCAACCACTAATGCTGAAGAAGCTGAAGTTGAATGGTTCTATGAAGACCAAGCTGACATCAAGATTGCCAGGAGAGATATCAATAACCCAGAATTCATATATTGAATCCTAATGTTCAATATGATTACAATAGGAGGCAGAAGCTTTGGAAGGTGATTAGATCATGAAGATGGGGCCCTCATGAATGAGATTTTGTTACTCTTCAGTTGCTCAGTCCTGTCTGACTCTTTGTAACCCCAGGGACTGCAGCACACCAGGCTTCCCTGCCCTTCACCAACTCCCAGAGCTTGAGCAAACCTCAGCATCAGTCCTTCCAATGAATATTCAGGACTAATTCTCTTTAAGATTGACTGGTTTGATCTCCTTGTTGTCGAAGGTACTCTCAAGTGCCTTCTCCAATACCCCAGCTCAAAAGCATCAGTTCTTTGGTGCTCAGCCTTCTTTATGGTCCAACTCTGACATCTATACATGACTACTGGAAAAACCATAGCTTTGATTAGACAGACCTTTGTTGGCAAAGTAATGTCTCTGCTTTTTAATATGTTCTCTAGGTTTGTCATAGCTTTTCTTCCAAGGATCAGGCATCTTTTTATTTCATGGCTGCAGTCACCGGCTGCAGTGATTTTGGAGCCAAAGAAAATAAAGTCTCTCACTGTTTCCATTGTTTCTCAGTCTGCTTGCTATGAAGTGATGAGACCGGATGCCATGATGTTAGTTTTTTGAATGTTGAGTTTTAAGACAGCTTTTTCACTCTCTTATTTCTCCTTCATCAAGAGGCTCTTTAGTTCCTCTTTGCTTTCTTGCCATAAGGATGGTGTCATCTGCATAGCCGAGGTTTTTGATATTTCTTCTGGCAATCTTGATTCCAGCTTGTGCTTCATCCAACTTGGCATTTCACATGATGGGCTGTGCGTATAAGTGAAATAAGCAGGGTGACAATATATAGCCTTGACATACTCCTTTCCTAATTTGGAACCAGTCCATTATTTCGAATCCGGTTTTAACTGTTGTTTCTCGACCTGCATAAAGGCTTCTCAGTACTTGAGTGCAATCTCAAAAATGACAGAATGATCTTGTCTTGTTTCCAAGGCAAACCATTCAGTATTACAGTAATCCAAGTGTATGCTCCAACCACTAACACCAAAGAAGCTGAAGTTAAATGGTTCTATGAAGACCAACCTGGAATCAAGATTGCCAAGAGAAATATCAATAACCTCAGACATGCAGATGATACCACCCTTATGGCAGAAAGCGAAGAGGAACTTCAGAGTCTCTGGTTTTGGTATCAATATAGTGCATACAATACCATAGAATGATATTATAAGTATGTCTTCCTATTCTGCTTTTTTTTTGTTTGTGAAGGAGTTACATTCAGTTCAGTTCAGTTGCTCAGTCGTGTCCGACTCTTTGCGACCCCATGAATCACAGCACGCCAGGCCTCCCTGTCCATCACCATCTCCCGGAGTTCACTCAGACTCATGTCCACCGAGTTCGTGATGCCATCCAGCCCTCTCATCCTCGGTCGTCCCCTTCTCCTCCTGCCCCCAATCCCTCCCAGCATCAGAGTCTTTTCCAATGAGCCAACTCTTCTCATGAGGTGGCCAAAGTACTAGAGTTTCAGCTTTAGCATCATTCCTTCCAAAGAAATCCCAGGGTTGATCTCCCTCAGAATGGACTGGTTGGATCTCCTGTAAGGAGACTTGAGAGTCCAAGGGACTCTCAAGAGTCTTCTCCAACACCACAGTTCAAAAGCATTAATTCTTCGGCGCTCAGCCTTCTTCACAGTCCAACTCTCACATCCATACATGACCACAGGAAAAACCATTAGCCTTGACTAGACGGACCTTAGTCGGCAAAGTAATGTCTCTGCTTTTGAATACACTATGTATGTTGGTCATAACTTTTCTTCCAAGGAGTAAGCGTCTTTTAATTTCATGGCTGCAATCACCATCTGCAGTGATTTTGGAGCCCCCAAAAATAAAGTCTGACACTGTTTCCACTGTTTCCCCATCTATTTCCCATGACGTGATGGGACCAGATGCCGTGATCTTCGTTTTCTGAATGTTGAGCTTTAAGCCAACTTTTTTGCTCTCCTCTTTCACTTTCATCAAGAGGGTTTTTAGCTCTTCTTCATTTTCTGCCATAAGGGTGGTGTCATCATTAATTGTTCTTTAAATTTTGATAGAGTTTACTAATGAAAATGTTATGTGGGCCTGGATTTTTTGTGGGAAGTTTTTCAAATTACTAATTTAGTCTCCTTGCTTTTTATAAATATATTCACATTTTCTATTTATTCATGAATTGATTTGGATAGTTTATATATGTCTAGGAATTGGTTCATTTCATTCAGGCTATCTCATTTGTTGGCTTACAGATTTTATAATGTTCACTGATGTTGCTCTAAGTTCCTGAAAGATTGGCAGTGATGTCCTCTATAACTCCTGATTTTAGTAATTTGAGTCTTTTTTTTTCTTAGTCTGTGTTATAGTTTGTCAATTTTGTTGATCTTTTCAAAGAAATAACTTTTCATTTATTTTCTCTGTTGTTTTTCTATTCTCTATTTTCATTTTCACTTTAGTCTTTATTATTTTCTTACTTCATATTTAAGTTTCTTTTCTTTTTCCAATGCCATATGGTGGCAGCTTAGGTTATAATTTCAGATGCTTTTTTAACATTATACTTATGGGTATAAATTTCTCTCAAGAGCACTGCCTTCATTGCATTTCTTAAATTTCATTAGATTGTGTTTTCATTTATCTCAGAGTACTTTCTGGTTTTTCTGGTGTTTTTTTTTTTTTTTTCCCCTTGGTGTATTGGTCATTTAGAATTGTATAATTTTTACACATTTATAATTTCCCTTTTTTTCTCTTATTGATTTCTAACATACTTATCTGATTTTATTCCTTTTAAATTTATCTTGGCTGGTTTTTTTTCTTTCTTTCTTTCTTTCTTTTTATTATTATTTTTTTTTTTGCATAGTGCCTTTGAAAGATAATATTCTGCTGTTTCTAGTGAAGTAGCATTTTATAGATATTCTATAGATGCCTCTTGGGGCTTCCCTAGTAGCTCAGCTGGTAAAGACTCTGCCTCCACTACAAGAGACCCTGGTTCAATTCCTGGGTCGTGAAGATCCCAGGTGAAGGGGTAGGCTACCCACTCCAGTATTCTTGGGCTTCTCTTGTGACTCAGATGGTAAAGAATCTGCCTGCAATACCGGAGACCTGGGTTCGATCCCTGGGTCACTTTGTCCACTTTGTCTGTATAGTAAGTGCTGTCTGTATAATGATGCTTTGCATCACTTCATGCAAACAGATGGGAAAACAATGGAATCAGTGACAGACTTTATTTTGGGGGCTCCAAAATAACTGCAGATGGTGACTTCAGCCATGAAATCAAAAGATGCTTGCTTCTTGGAAGAGAAGCTATGACAAACCTAGACAGCATATTAAAATACAGAGCCATTACTTGGCTAACAAAGGTCCATCTAGTCAAAGCTATAGTTTTTCCGTAGTCATGTATGGATGTGAAAGTTGGACCATAAAGAAAGCTAAGCGCCAAAGAATTGATGCTTTCGAATTGTGGTGCTGGAGAAGACTCTTGAGAGTCCTTTGGACAGCAAGGAGATCAAACCAATTAGTCCTAAAGGAAATCAACCCTGAATATTCATTGGAAGGACTGGAGCTGAAGTCCTTCTGAAGCTGAAGTTCCAATACTTTGACCACCTGATGCAAAGTGCAGAGTCATTGGAAAAGAACTTGATGCTGGGAAAGATTGAAAGCAAAAGTAGAAAGGAGGTGGCAAAGACTGAGATGGTTAGATAGTATCATCGACTCCATGGACATGAATCTGATCTAATTCTGGGAGATAGTGAAGGACAGGGGAGCCTGGCATGCTGCTGTCCATGGGGTCACTAAGAGTCAGACATGACTTAACAACTGAACAATAGCAACAAATAAGTGTATGTGTATATGTGTATATATATATATATATATATATATATATATATATACACACACACACACAAACACAAGTTGTATGTTTGTATGAAATTAAGTAAAATGAAGAAAGCTATATCACCAATGTGTTAGAATCTGTAACCTCAAGGTGACACTTTCAGAAAGGGAATATCATAACATTTCACTTTGTACATTTGTATTGTTTGACTTGTTGCAAGAAGCGAGTATTACATTTCTGATTTTTTAAATCCAGTATGTATTTCAGAGATGTGCAAGAGAAACAGAATATGAGCACAAAAGAAAAGAGAACAGCAAAAGAAGATGATAGAAGTATCCCAAGTAAGTCTGAAATAGAAGTAAAATCAGAACTTTGGGTCCGTGAGGATGCTTGGATGAGGAAAAGGGAACACCTGGCAGTCTCATTTCTTCACTGTGGGAAGATTTCCTGACCATATTGGAAATCTTTCATTTTTACTCTGCTCATACTTGTCAAATAATGCTTCTGCTTTCTGTGGCAAGTGCCATTCTGCATTTTCACTGCCCTTGAAGAGAGACACTTGTAGTGTCAGAGACATCAAATTCCAATCAAGCTTCCTTCTGGAAATGAAACATGAGCATTTGGTTTTAAAATCAGTCTGGAGGATTCCATCAGAGTGGACCATCACTGAAGCTAATTTGGTAGCTGGTCATAAAACCCAATCACATTAGATAAGTTCATCACTATACGTAGTATTTAATAATCATGCAATATTCTGTCTTTTTACATAAAAATGGCAGTAGCAGTAAAGGAAAGAAACAAGGGATAGGCTTAGAATGCATTCATTGTCTGTTAAACATCCCTATACCACCCACCAGTTGGCTTATTATTTATGAAAGCAACAGACGCACATAATGTCCACAAGGAGCAAGCTAGAAAATATGCTTTTGCAGATTTGGAGTATAAACCATACTGTGTAATTATAATGTAAAGATTTAGAACCATCTTTATCTGGAAAGTGAATTTCAATACTATGCATAGCAAAGAAGACTTTTTCTTTATTATAAATATAAATGCCATCTTTTACAAATATCAACATAACAGTATTAGTAAATTTGTTAAAGATAATTTTCATTTTCTGCTTTTCCAAGAAAAGTCTCCAGGAGTTTTTCCCTTAATAGATAAAAAAAAAAAAATGTTGTTCTTACAGATTTTAAAATGCACAGGTTGATTTGGACTCAAGAGGTCTGATGCAGGCTAGAAGATGCTGAAAAGCAATTCTAGCAAATTCTATTTGTTTATTGTATTACAATTCTCTGTATTTTGATTTACATATTTACTGAAGAGTCTTTATTAAATTTCTTTTTTTCAAATGCTCTAAAAATGAAAGCAACAATGGTAGTGTTTAGCGTTTCTCTAATTTTTTCATATATGTTTTAGTTTCTGAATGCAGTCATCATTATATATTTAAAGGTCTATCTTGTGTCTGTCTTTTACTCCAAGCACTCCTTGTCTGTCCTCAGAGTATTGGTACTGTGATTAAGGGCCATTTCTGTCCTTGGTGGTATCTCTCAGACGATGCCCAAGAGCAACATTGACTGTTTCCACTCCATTCCTTATTCGAGATAGCATAAATCTGGATGTAATTTCCTCTAAAGATATGCTATTTAATACTTTTGACACTTCTCCAGTTTTACTTAAATATAGTCACAAGTAAACATGTATGTGTGTCTCTAAGTATAACAAATTTAACAAAAGAGCTTTATTGAAATATTGATTTTATATAATTTGATGATGGACTTCCCTAGTGGCTCAGACAGTAAAGTATCTGCCTCCAGTGCAAGAAACCTGGGTTAGACCCCTGGGTCAGGAAGATCCCCTGGAGGAAGGAATGGCAACCCACTCCAGTATTCTTGCCTGAAGAATCCCATGCACAGGGGAGCAGGCTACAGTCCATAGGGTCACAAAGAGTCAGACACGACTGAGAGACTAATACACAACAACAACATAATTAGGCGATAAATTACTTGTAAACTCCCAAGCAAGATTTCTAAATTAAGACAGCTAGCAAGTAGTACAATTATATAGAAAAATATGATCTTCTCAAAGAGAAATCAGCACAAATCGAAATATGTCAGAACCTCCCTGGCTTATAACTTCTAGTTCATGATTGATCCTTTTCTTTGCCCGTTATCTTGTGCATTTATCTTCTGCTGGTGTATGTTGGTGTACATCGCTAATACCACTAGTTCATATTAGTTTCATATTTTCAGCTAAACACTTGAATGCTTGCTTAGTTCTTTGTCTTTTATTATTTGTGATATTAGTTGTGCTGCTTACTTTAATGAAAAGAGCCCTGGTGGCTCAGACGGTAAAGAATACACCTTCAATGCAGGAGACCCAGGTTCAATCCCTGGGTCAGAAGGATCCCCTGGAGAAGGCAAAGGCAACCCACTCCAGTATTCTTGCCTGGATAATTCCATGGACAGAGGAGCCTGATGGGCTACAGTCCATTGGGTCTCAAAGAGTCAGATATGACATGGGCGACTAACAAACACCACACACACTTTATTAAAGGAATGATAATAATAACATGTGTTGGGGACTATCCCTGGGCCAGCACACCTCTAAGCACTACATAGATTTTACATTTTCTTCATTCTATAAGTAGCTTCTACTTTTAATGTTTTAATTTTATAGAAAAGAAATCTGAGTTACATAGAGTTTTTACAGCTTGACCAAAATCACAAAGTTAAGCAGCAGAAGACTTTAACTCCAAAGTGTCAATGGCTAATTAGTAACTGAGATCTACTATATAGAGTAGATCTACTATATAGAGTAGATCTACTATATAGAGTTTGAAATGTGGAGAGTTGAAAATCATGCATATTAGATACCTATTTCTGCATAACACGACACCCAAAAACTTAGTGGCCTATATCAATGAAATGTATTATGTCACAGTTTCTCTGAGTCAGGAAATCTGGAGTGGCTCAGTTGGTCCCTCTGAAAAATGAAAGTGCTAGTTGCTCAGTCGTGTCTGACTTTTTGTGACCACATGGACTGTAGCCTGTCAGGCTCCTCTATCCATGGGATTCTCCAGGCAAGATACTGGAATGAGTAGCCATTTCCTTCTCCAGGGGATCTTCTCAACCCAGGAATCGAACCCAGGTCTCCCGCATTGCAGGCAGATACTTTACTATCTGAGCCACCTAGAAAGCCTTAATACCAAATTGTAAATCTAATGATAAAGTTTGGGGAGTTCATGACTGCCAAGCAGATACACAAAACAGCACCACTTCCATCCAAATTGCTCCAGTACAGAGTATAGACAGAGTTGACAAAATAGAACACAATTTCAGGCAGTGTCTCTGTTATTATGTATATTTCCCTTCATATCTTCAAGTGCATCATGAAATAATCACAGGATCAGCTGGAGAAACCTAAGAAGTGTATCCACGTAAAACATGTTTTCATTAGTTCTGCTTCTGTGATTGGAATTTGCTTGATATTATTATCAATTAAAACATTGCCACTTACATCTGAGAAATCCGATCATTAACTTAGAATCCACATACCTCCTTTAGCCAGCACACGCTCAGTCCTGTCCAACCCTTCTGAGATGCCATGGACTGTAGCCTTCCAGGCTCCTCTGTCCATCGAATTTTTCAGGCAAGAATACTCGAGTGGGTTGCCATTTCCTACTCCGAGCCAGTCCCTCTGGTTCGGATCTAACACAACAGTGCCATCAAGTTGTCTGCTTGGTCTCAATTGAGAATATGTCTGGGGAGAATCCTCTAAGCTCTCTCACATAGTGGTTGGCAGGTCTCAGAAGTTTCAAGCCCATCCAAGTGACTATTGGTGAGCTTAAAGTTCTTGATGAATGTTGGCCAGAGGTAATATTCCTGTCCATTTGGGTCTTTCTATAGCATTACTCACAACTAGCAGTAGGTTTCCTCAGAGACAGCAAAGAAGAGAACAAGAGACAGTCCAGGTGTAAGATACAGTCTCTCTTTAACCTAATGTTGAAAATGAAGCGTTCACTTTCACCATAATCTGTTTATTAGGAGTGAGTCACTAGATTCAGCTCACCCAAGAGGAGAAGATTACATAAATACCAAAAAGCAAGGATAATTGGGTGCCATCTTAGATGTAGTCTTCCAATCATGGGACCTCTATTTTGAATCTGGTACGAAACAGTTATGCTTTCAGAAAGTCACAGCCACTAATTTTCTCTTCAAGCTCATGATGTTAATAACCAGTCTGACCAAAGCTGTGGGGCTATTCAAGGAATAAAAGAAAAATTATAGATATGAAAAATTAAGAGCTTGATATAAATATGACTATACTATATTATTTTTCAAAGACAAGGGATTATCACTGTCTCATTTTGATTAGATCGTATCTCTTCTCCATTTATTTTCTCATTACACTGCACATCAGTGCTAAATTTCATTTTCTTCTTATATCCACAGATAAGCAAGTAATCAGCAAAAGTTGTGAAATGACCAACAGAAAGCAAACTAATATTTGTGAAGCATGACTCATATGTTAATCTCTGTGCTGGGCACTTAATATGCATGCTGCTGCTGCTAAGTCGCTTCAGTCGTGTCCGATTCTGTGCGACCCCATAGACGGCAACCCACTAGGCTCCCCCGTCGTCCCTGGGATTCTCCAGGCAAGAACACTGGAGTGGGTTGCCATTTCCTTCTCCAATAATATGCATGATCTCACTTAAATCCTCACAATCGCTTTCTTAGGAGGTAGCCCATTTATTCCTTCTGCAGGGTACTGACTCTTGAAGAAATACAGCTAATGATCAGACAGATTGGCTCTGTTCTTCCTTTCCCTTGTCCTCAAAGGCAAATCCATAATAATATCTTTCATTTTGCCCCTTTCAGAGAGTTTTAGAGATGTAGAAATATCTTTATTAATATTGATCTTTTTTTTTTACTTCCAGGCGATACCACAGCCCCCCAAATTGCATAGACACCCATCTATCATTTTCTTTAAAATCTCCAGAGAAAGAAATCTCCTTGTTTAACATGTCACATCACATTGGTTCAGTGCCTGCAGTACAGTGGCTCAGGTTCCCTTATATGTTGCTTCACATATGTACGTGTGTGTGTGTGTGTGTGTGTGTGTATCTCCTCAAGTTACATCAGAACTCTTTAAAAATAGAAATAACACATTTTATGAAGAATAAAATAATGACTCTCTCACTCTCAGAAATATACACATACTTGCACACAACATATGTAATGTGTATACTTATACGCATTCACAAACAAATCAATCATTGGATGATTGGCCTCAGTATAGCCTATTTGAAAACTACATGTATCAGTGAAATCTAACTTTGATTTTGATGTTTCTAAGGTACCGCTTTTTTATAATTGCTTTCAAGGCTACTTTTACACACCACAAAAGACAAAATAAGAAACTCAACTTGCTGTTTGAATAAATATAATATTGTCCAGATCTATCATGTATGTAGTTCACATGCAAAGGCTTTGAATGACCATTTTTAGTAATCAATAGCACATTCAATGGACAAAATGGTCACAAAAATGCTTCAAGTACCCTGAAGAGGAAATCCAAGAATGTTTGGGGTGCTTGCTGTATCTTGGGGTGTAGTCACACAGTTTCTCAATGTACAGATTTGAAGGTAGTTGCACTCATTAGATGCTAGACTCTGATTTGCTAGCTTTCATAATTTCACATTACATCATAGTTAGTCCTACCCTACAGGACTGTTGTTCTCTACAAGAAATCAAGGCATAAATAGTTTCATACTAAACAAATTAAATGCGTTATTTACGTGCGATTATATTCCATGCTGGTTAAGAAAAAATTAGTGAAATTACTTGGATCACATCATATACTTCTGCACTTTCCATACTCCCTTGCTAATGGCTAAGTAAAAGTTAATAAATAACATGAGTTTAGGTTGAAATTTTTGCGTGAAACTGACTACTGATAAGCTACTCTGGCATTTTCAAATGGTATATTCCAAAAGGTGCCATAATAATCTGTTAATTCCTAGATAAAAATCATTCCAAAATAAGATATATTTTAATGCTTCCTTTAAACAATTGCTGAGTTTAGGAGAGCATGAGGCAATGTAATGGAAACAGATTACTGGGTAGATAATTTGAAAACCACAATTCTGGCCTCAGAATTTCATTTAATGCACTGACTACCTTGGTATAGTTGTTTTGCTTTCATATGAATGAGTTTTCCTATTTGAAATCAGGAAACCTAAAATCATAGAATGTAAGTTCTGTAAGTGACTTTAAAGATATCTAATTAAAACCCCACATTTTACAGATTGAGACTATATCTATCAAAATGGGCTATATTTTGCCACTGAAACAAATATTCCCTAAATCTCAGGAACACAAAATAGCAAGAGTTTCTGCCTCACTCTTGCAAAGATTACTCAAGGTTTGAGTGACTATCCTGCGCAACTGTATTAACTAATTTAATAAGGCTACAATTAATCAGGTAATACTAAAATCCCTCACTTCCATAACCAGTTATTAGCTTGAACATTTATTACAGTAGACCTTACCAAGGATGACTAGGGGATGTTTGTATAGTCGGCATGTTGGCTAAACACTCCAGGCAGCTTTAATCTTATGCGGGCCGGCACAATCAGCGCAGCTGAGCACTACCTCACATCCGAGATCAGGGGCAGCAGCCTAGAGTGCCAGGCTGCGACGGCATAGGGATGGCCAAGAGGAGCCACCCAACATCCGAGGCCAGGGGAGGCGCCCGAGGCCAAGGGCGGCAGCAGGAAGGAGCAACCCCACGCCCGAGGCCAGGGCAGCGACTGGGAACAGCAACCCCACGCCCAAGGCTAAGGGCGGTGGCCGGGAGGGGCAACCGCACAGTCCAAGGAGTGGCGGCTGTGCGGGCACAGGAGGGCCTAGAGGAGCCATCCCATGTTGAAGGTCAGGAAGGGTGGCGGGAGGAGATACCCCTTATCCAAGGTAAGGAGCAGCGGCTGTGCTTTGCTGGAGCAGCCATGAAGAGATACCCCACGCCCAAGGTAAAAGAAATTCAAGTAAGATGGTAGGTGTTGCAACAGGGCATCAGAGGGCAGACACACTGAAACCATGCTCACAGAAATCTAGTCAATCTCATCACACTAGGACCACAGCCTTGTCTAACTCAATGAAACTAAGCCATGCCCATAGGGCAACCCAAGATGGGTGGGTCATGGCAGAGAGGTCTGACAGATTGTGGTCCACTGGAGAAGGGAATGGCAAACCACTTCAGTATTCTTGCCTTGAAAACGCCATGAACAGTATGAAAAGGCAAAATGATAGGATACTGAAAGAGGTACTCCCCAGGTAGGTACATGCCCAATATGCTACTGGAGGTCAGTGGAGAAATAGCTCCAGAAAGAATGAAGGGTTGGAGCCAAAGCAAAACCAACACCCAGTTGTGGATGTGACTGGTGATAGAAGCAAGGTCCAGTGCTGTAAAGAGCAATATTGCATAGGAACCTGGAATGTCAGGTCCATGAATCAAGGCAAATTGGAAGTGGTCAAACAGGAGATGGCAAGAGTGAACGTCGACATTCTAGGAATCAGCGAACTAAAATGGACTGGAATGGGTGAATTTAACTCAGATGACCATTATATCTACTACTGCAGGCAAGAATCCCTTAGAAGAAATGGAGTAGCCATCATGGTCAACAGAAGAGTCCGAAATGCAGTACTTGGATGCAATCTCAAAAATGACAGAATGATCTCTGTTCATTTCCAAGGCAAACCATTCAATATCACAGTTATCCAAGTCTACGCCCCAACCAGTAATGCTGAAGAAGCTGAAGTTGAATGGTTCTATGAAGACCTACCAGACCTTTTAGAACTAACACCAAAAAAAGATGTCCTTTTCATTATAGGGGACTGGAATGCAAAAGTAGGAAGTCAAGAAACACCTGGAGTAACAGGCAAATTTGGCCTTGGAATGTGGAATGAAGCAGGGAAAAGACTAATAGAGTTTTGCCAAGAAAATGCACTGGTCATAGCAAACACCCTCTTCCAACAACACAGGAGAAGACTCTACACATGGACATCACCAGATGGTCAACACCGAAATCAGATAGATTATATTCTCCACAGCAAAAGATGGAGAAGCCCTATACTGTCAACAAAAACAAGACCAGGAGCTGACTGTGGCTCAGATCGTGAACTCCTTATTGCCAATTCAGACTGAAATTGAAGAAAACAGGGAAAACTGCTAGAACATTCAGGTATGACCTCAATCAAATCCCTTATGATTATACAGTGGAAGTGAGAAACAGATTTAAGGGCCCAGATCTGATAGATAGAGTGCCTGATGAACTATGGAAGGAGGTTCATAACATTGTACAGGAGACAGGGATCAAGACCATCCCCATGGAAAAGAAAGGCAAAAAAGCAAAATGGCTGTCTGGGGAGGCTTTACAAATAGCTGTGAAAAGAAGAGAGGCGAAAAGCAAAGGAGAAAAGCAAAGATATAAGCATCTGAATGCAGAGTTCCAAAGAACAGCAAGAAGAGATAAGAAAGCCTTCTTCAGCTATCAATGCAAAGAAATAGAGGAAAACGACAGTATGGGAAAAACTAAAGATCTCTTCAAGAAAATTAGAGATACCAAGGCAACATTTCATGCAAAGATGGGCTCAATGAAGGACAGAAATGGTATGGACCTCACAGAAGCAGAAGATATTAAGAAGAGGTGGCAAGAATACACAGAAGAACTTTACAAAAAAGATCTTCATGACCCGGATAATCACGATGGTGTGATCACTCATCTAGAGCAAGACATCCTGGAAGGTGAAGTCAAGTGGGCCTTAGAAAGCATCACTATGAACAAAGCTGGTGAAGGTGATGGAATTCCAGCTGAGCTATTTCAAATCCTGAAAGATGATGCTGTGAAAGTGTGCACTCAACATTCCAGCAAATTGGAAAACTCAGCAGTGGCCACAGGATTGGAAAAGGTCAGTTTTCATTCCAATCCCAAAGAAAGGCAATGCCAAAGAATGCACAAACTGCGGCACAATTGCACTCATCTCACACACTAGTAAAGTAATGTTCAAAATTCTCCAAGCCAGGCTTCAGCAATACGTGAACCGTGAACTTCCTGATGTTCAAGCTGGTTTTATAAAAGGCAGAGGAACGAGAGATTAAATTGCCAACATCTGTTGAATCATTGAAAAAGCAAGAGAGTTCCAGAAAAACATCTATTTCTGCTTTATTGACTATGCCAAAGCCTTTGACTGTGTGGATCACAATCAACTGTGGAAAATTCTGAAAGAGATGGGAATACCAGACCACCTGATCTGCCTCTTGAGAAATGTGTATGCAGGTCAGGAAGCAACAGTTAGAACTGGATATGGAACAACAGACTGGTTCCAAATAGGAAAAGGAGTACGTCAAGGCTGTATATTGTCACTGTGCTTATTTAACTTCTATGCAGAGTACATCATGAGAAACTCTGGACTGGAAGAAACACAAGCTGAAATCAAGATTGCTGGGAGAAATATCAATAACCTCAGATATGCAGATGATTCCACCCTTATGGCAGAAAGTGAAGAGGAACTAAAAAAACCTCTTGATGAAAGTAAAAGAGGAGAGCGAAAAAGTTGGTTTAAAGCTCAACATTCAGAAAACTAAGATCATGGCATCTGGTCCCATCACTTCATGGGAAAAAAATGGGGAAACAGTGGAAACACTGTCAGACTTTATTTTTGGGGGCTCCAAAATCATTTCAGATGGTGATTGCAGCCATGAAATTAAGAGACACTTACTCCTTGGAAGAAAAGTTATAACCAACCTATATAGCATATTCAAAAGCAGAGACATTACTTTGCCGACTAAGGTCCGTCTAGTCAACTCTATGGTTTTTCCAGTGGTCATATATGGATGTGAGAGTTGGGCTGTGAAGAAGGCTGAGTGCCGAAGAATTGATGCTTTTGAACTGAGGTGTTGGAGAAGACTCTTGAGAGTCCCTTGGACTACAAGGAGATCCAACCAGTCCATTCTGAAGGAGATCAGCCCTGGGATTTCTTTGGAAGAAATGATGCTAAAGCTGAAACTTCAGTACTTTGGCCACCTCATGTGAAGAGTTGACTCATTGGAGAAGACTCTGATGCTGGAAGGGATTGGGGGCAGGAGGAGAAGGGGACAACAGAGGATGAGATGGCTCGATGGCATCGCTGACTAGATGGACGCGACTCTGAGTGAACTCCGGGTGTTGGTGATGGACAGGGAGGCCTGGCGTGCTGCGATTCATGGGGTCCCAAAGAGTCGGACACGACTGCGTGACTGAACTGAACTGAACTGAACTGAATTGAATGGCTAGTTGTATGTGTCAATTTAATCAGGACATACTGTTTCCAGATATTTAGTCAAACCTACTGGTGGGTTCATCAGGATGTTTTTAGATGAGGTTAACATTTGAATCAATAGACTGAGTGAAGAAGATTGCCCCTCTTAATGTGGGTGGCCCTCATCTAAACAGTTGAAGACCGGAATATCTGCATAGAACAAAAAGACTGAGTAACAGGTTCTCCTGTCTTACCACTTGAGTTGGAACATTGATTTTTTTCCACCAGTCTTTGGACTCAGGCTGGAATGGTGGCTTTTCTTGAGTCCTAAACCTGTCCATCACAGATCTTGGGTCTTTGTGGCTTCCAAAATTACTTGAGGCAGTTCTTTATAATCTTTCCTTCTTTCTCTCTCTTTCATTAATATGTAAGATGTATGCACACATGTATATGCATGTATCCTATATCTCATAGTTTCTGGAGCCTAATGTAATACAGATTTGGGTACCAAGAGTGCTACTAGAGGAACAGAAATTTAAGGGTGAGTTTTATAAATTGCTTCTGAGGTCTCTGGAATTGGCTCTCTAACCTGACTAGATGTAAAGAGAAAGTACTGATAGTCCATGGAGTGATCTGGCTCTAGAGGTTTGCCGAATATTACCACTGGATACTCCTAGTCAGCCACAAAGGAGAAGCAAAGATCTTGGTGATTTTCTATTAGATACTTTAACTAAGCTATATTATGAGATTGACTAGTTACTCCTTGTTTTGCTGGAAGTTTTACTTTTGTTTCAGGTTTGAAGGATTTGTTAAGAAAAGAAACCACTCATTACACACAAACAAATAATGTCAATATTTAATAGAGGATTATTTAACTTAATTTCAATATATAATTTTTAAAAGAAAAGAGAAATAGAAACAATAGAGAAGCGTAACAGCACATACATCACCAAATTGGGCCGACCAACACCCAGACTTAAACAGTGTGCTGAAAGTGCCCAGTGACAGCAACCTGGAGTCCCAGTTGGGAAAAGATCCCGGGAAGTGTGTCTGCTCCATGGATGAGACTTCAAGTTGCACTTTCAGGGGTTCTTGCTTATAATCCCAGGCCACAGACTGATATCATTATTAGTTTGCATGCAAAAGTGCAGGTCTGATTTTACTTTAACATTATTTATGATGCTGTTTGTTTCATCTTGAGAGTCATAGGATTTCATTAAACCCTAGCCCTGTTGGCCAGGCTTCCAGGGGGTCAAGAATTCAAAGATGCACTCTCCTTCTTATCTGAAGTGCTGCCTGACTAGTTGTGCTTGAGGGTAGGCATGGAATCCAGGCAGTGTCCAGGCAGGTCAGAAGTAAGATCTGAGGCCTGCTCTCCTGCTTCTGAATCCTGAACAAGACTTCCTCCATTTCAATTTCCCTAACACTCTTATTTTAGTTGGATAAAGTGGGGGAAATAAGGATGAGCTCAAAGATTTCAATTCCCAACTCAAGTATCATATTCATGACCTGAAAGTTTCTATATGTGACCTCAAGCAGATCCTTATCTCCTGTAGTTACAGTGCTGAGATCGCTGGAAATTGAACCAAAAAATATCCTGTAGTTTGGTTAAATTACAATTAAAGTTAAATTCCCAGCTTTTCACGGTATCTACTGTTAAAGTAAAGGCATTACTGGGAAGAAATGATATGCTAATGTGACCTGAGCTGCCCATCATGAGCTGAGTCTCATGAAGTTGGATGTGCACAGCAGTACTCCATTATCAAATGGATGTGGTTTATGCATATGATTAAAGCCAAGCAGGCCCAGAAGGCACATGTAAGTTACATTAAGAAGTGCTCCAAATGTTCCCGGTCCCCAATCCTCCTACACTGCCTTCTCCATCCATCTGCATCTCTGACCTCATAGGGAGTTTCCTGCAAGCAGTTGACAGAGCAAGAAAACAGTGTTTGGTTTACAAATGATTCTGCACAATATGCAGGCACTACCTTACATTCCACTTATGATACGTCGCTGAATGTCAATAGTGACAAGAAACCTTACTAGTGATCAGAACTTCAAGCAGTACAGCTGTCATTCAGTTGGCATAGAAGGAGAAATTGCCAGAGGCTTAGTTATAATGATTAATGGGCTATGGCCAATCAGTTGGCTGGATGGATACAGACCTGGAAGGAAAATGACTTGAAAACTGGTGATAAGAAAATTTGGGAAAGAGATAGGCCTCTCTGAAAAGGCAAAAAAATATGGAATTATGTGTGTCCTTGTTGTTTAGTCACTAAGTCTTGGCTGACACTTTTGCAACCCCATGGACTGCAACCCACAGACTCCTCTGTTCATGAGATTTCCCAGGCATGAATACTGGAGTGTATTGCCAGTTCCTTCTCCAGATCTTCCTGACCCTGGGATCAAACCCACATCTCCCACTTTGCAGGTGGATTCTTTACTGATGAGCCATCCAGGAAGCCTGAGTGTCCTGTGTGAATTTTCACCAAAGGGTGACCTCAGCAGAAATGAAATGAAATGAAACGGTTAGTTGCTTAGTCATGTCTGACTCTTTGTGACCCCATGGACTACAGCATGACAAGCTCCTCTTTCTATGGAATTCTCCAGGCAAGACTAGAGTGGGTTGCCATTCCCTTCTCCAGGAGATCTTCCCCATGCAGAGATTGAACCTCTGTCTCCTGCATTGCAGGTAGATTCTTTACCATTTGAGCCACCAAGGAAGCCTGAACTCAACAGAGCCTGAATTCTCAACAGAGGAGAATTTTAATAATCAAGTTGTTAATATTACCCATTCTGTAACGCCAGTTGGTGTATTTCTTCAGTCACTCCTGTTATTGCTCAATGGACTCAAGAACGAAGTGTCTATGGTAAGAAGGATGAAGCTTGTGCATGGGCTCAGCAACGTGGATTTCCACTCACCAGGGCCAGCTTGGCTTTAGTTATGGCTGAATGCCCAATCTTCCATCAGCAAGACCCAATACCGTTCCTGAAAGCAATCAACAAGCTACCTGGTGGCAGGTTGATTACATTGGACTACTTCCATCATGGAAGGGACAGTCTCTTGTTCTTGCCTTAATAGATACTTAGTCTGGATGGAGATTTACCTTTCCTGAATGCAGTGCTTCTATCAAAACTCTCATCCATCAATTTACACAATACTTTATCCATCATCATGGTATTCCACTCAGCACTGCTTCTGATCGAGGG
This sequence comes from Capra hircus, assembly GCF_001704415.2. Classification (NCBI taxonomy): domain Eukaryota; kingdom Metazoa; phylum Chordata; class Mammalia; order Artiodactyla; family Bovidae; genus Capra; species Capra hircus. The sequence goes on from NC_030813.1 coordinate 50,375,843, forward strand.
ATTTGCTTCATGACAGAAATGTAGCAATGGGTCCATGGTCACAGAATTCTCTGTTCTTATTGTGTTCCCTTTTGGAAAGGCAGCCTCGTGTGCAGTCTTTCCGTCCCTACTCCATCATCTGAGAATGGGCCTTGGGCCTAGAACATTTCCTTACCAACCAATAAAGAGCCCACACAGCCTGTACCAGACTTATCAACTTGTGTGGGAATATCAATGGCCCTCAGGAAAAGCCCCATCTTTTAGTTTTCCAGATTCCATGGAGGAGGGCTCAAAGTCCTTCTAATGTGGCATGAGAGATATGCCCCCAGACAAATGACCCTTCTTCAGCTGCTTGCAGAAGCAGGATGAGGGGATGAGATGGAGCTTGCTAATCATAATGGATGGACCAATGCACACTCCTGAAGCTAATTTTGCTCCATCTCTTCTCTATGTAAGTAAAACCCCATCTCATCCACGGCTTGATTGTATTTTGTTTACTTTCACAATTTCGACATCAAGATACAGGTATTTGGTCTTCTGGCAATGTGATGATCTTTGTTATTCCCCCGCATAATTTCAGTCCTCCTTTGGTATTACGTGTACAAGATGCTTTGCTTCACCATCCTGAAGCAGCTGACTTGATAAAAGTGTGAAATAGCATTTTGAAGACTCAGTTACAGTGCCAGTTAGGTGGCTGTGTCTTGAAGGGCTGGGGAAAGGTTCATTGGAAGACAGCATTTGCTCTGAATCAATATTCAGTATATGGTGCTGTTTCCATGATAGCCAGAATTCACAGAAATCGAGACATTAGGAATCAAGGAATGAAAATTCAACTGGCACTGCTATTACTCCTAGTGACACAAAAGAACATGTTTGCTTCTTGTTCCCATAACCATTATTCTGAGTTTGTCTATGAGGATGTTTTTGGTTGGGCTTAATATTTTAATCAGTCGACTGAGTAAAACAGATTGGCCTCCTTAATGTGGATGATTTTCATCCAATCAGTTGATGGACTGAATAGAACAAAAAGACTGAGTATGAGGAAACTTCTCCTGACTGCTTGAGCTGGGACATTTTAATTTTTTTTCTCTAGCCTTGGGACTCAGACTGAAACATCAGCTCTTCTTGGGTAGAGTGTGCTAGAACTTTTTAGACTAGAATCTATGCCATGGACTCTCCTGGTTCTCTCTCACACGTATGTGCATGCAAGAGAGAACAGATGTCAGTTATATATATTCTGTTTCTCTGGAGAACCCTAATGTAATGTTAAAGAAGAAAAGATGACACAGTGTGTGCTGGCTCCTAAATGCATCCACCAGGAAGACACATATCATTTCTGCTTATATGTCATTGACCAAAGCATTTCCTGTGCTCACCTTGACTTCGAGATTTCTTGACTCCTAGATACTTCTAGGAAGGACAGCCCTTCCTTTTCATACTGTTCATGGGATTGGATGAGATGGTTGGATGGCATCACTGACTTGATGGACATGAGTTTAAACAAGCTTCAGGAGTTGGTGATGGACAGGGAAGCCTGGCATGCTGCAGTCCATGGGGTCACAAAGAGTCGGACACGACTGAACTGAGAAATTGAACTGAACTGAACTGAACTAACAGCCCTTCCTATACTTGAATGTAGTCAGGAATGCACTTTGGTGATTAATGAATAATGATTAGCACAGTAATTCAATCCATTTACGAAGATACTCTTAATTTGTAGTGAAGTTCTTGTCACATTATTTGTCTATATTTAGTCATGTAATGAAGGTCAAAGCCGTACTAGAAGACGGAGAATTAAAGCAAGTTACAAAAAGCAGAAACATACATACAAATTTGAGAGATTTGTGAATATTAATTCATTGGACTATTTGTTAAACAATTTAATATATGTGAAGAGCCTAGAATTGCCCCTGGTATACTGTAAGTTCTCAATTAATATTACCAAGCACTCTTATTATTGTCACAAAATGGTGCTCTACTGACAAAGTTAGATTATCAATAACCTTCTTAAAGAGAGCCTCTTTTTGCAAATATCAAGATAATGATAATTCCTACCATACTGCGACTTATTGCCCTATAATACTCTTTTGTGGCATGGATCACAAAGGTAATAAAAACATTACAGTGAAGCAGAAATGAAATCATGGGATTTTTTCCATAAATATTGATTGTGTGTCATCTCTGGAAATAAAACCCCTTGGACTGAGTATTTCCTTTAAAACATTCTGAATTAAATGAAGGGCCCTTGAAAGCTAGGAACAAATGGCATGCTTGCTTTGATCTGACATAAAGGAGATAGGTACATTTAAATACAGCCCTGTTCTAAGTTTCAGTCCAGGAAACTCTGAGCAAATTGTCAGTTAAAATCAGCTACACTGATGACAGATTTTTACAAGAGAGAAACACATAAGATTAAATAAATGGAGTATACAAACAAGAAAGATGTTTGGAGCCTCTGCTTATGGCCTACATAAACTAATTAGATCAGCTCTCCGTTGTAATGTAAAGTATTATTTATAGTATATCAGAGCAAAGGTTTTCAAATATGAATGAACTTAATTGGATCCCCCAGCCTTAATTACTTAATAGCCATGATATCTCTTCATAACTTAACCTCCTTAACCTTCTTAAGTTTCAGTGTCCTCATCTTACTATGGATAAAATAATCCCCATAATCTGATAACTTCATAAGGTTATTAGGAAACTTAACTTCCTTAAGTCTCAGTATCCTCTTCTGCACTACTAGAAAATAATCTCTGTAATGTAATAACTTTATAGGAATATTATATTAAGCAATCATCTTCAGAGATTAAATGATAACCTTATTAAATGTGTTGAGAATGGTGTCTGGCAAACAGATGAACACAGTATGATAACAATTATCATTATTAAATCTAGTACTGACATTCAGCATCTGTTAAATTTGTGAACAGAATACTCATGCTCCAACCATCTACTGCTGGGTAACAAACATCCTGAAACAAAGTGGTTTAAAGTAATAAACTTTTATTAATATCTCACTCAAATTGTGTAGGTCAAGAATGTGTGCCAGGCTCAGGTGGGTGATTCACTGGCTCCATATGGTGTCAACTGTGTTGTCAACCACTCAGTGGTATTCAGTTGTCAGATGAACTGTTCAAAAGGGCCCCAGATGTCTTGACTCTGGTATCTCAAAGGATATGCCTGAAAGTCAGGGCCTGGCTGAGACTGTCGCCTGCCATGCCTACATGCCATGAGGACTCTCTAGCATGGTAGTCACAGGGTAATGGGACTTCTTAAGTGGCAGTTTACAGTTTCCATGAAAATACTCCAAGGGACTGGAACTGGCATGATGTTACTCCCACTGTGTCCTACTGATAAAATCAGCCACAAAGTTTGTCCGCATTCAAGGAGAGGGAACAAAGACTAAACCGCTCAGGAAGAGGAGTGGCCGTCTTTATAAGGTCACTGTAATAACCATCATTACATGGTACACTATGAGTTCTTTTTTGTTGTAATGAAAGCAGCATATCACTATGCATATGGATTATGTAATGTGACATGATGCACTTGACTTAGAGCTTTATGGATATGGAGCTTTACATATGGAGCTTAGCAGCTAATGTTCCATCTGGGCACTTACATATTGCAGTAGCTCCTTTCTCACATGGAATGTGAAACACTATATTTTTTCAGTATCAATACTATACTCATGAAATTGATATTCCAAAAAAGACATCAGAAAGTGTTTTCTGTTAAGGGTCAGAGAGCAAATAGTTTAGGCTTTCCTAGCCATATGCTGTGTCCCTCTTCTTTTTCTTTTGTTTTTAACAACTCTTTAAAAGGTGTAAAAAACAAAACAAAATATCCATGGCACAGAAGGCCATACAAAAATAAGCCAAGGGCCAGACAAGGCTATAGTCTGCTGACCCCTGAACAAATGAAGAGCAATGTAAGTATAAATGACTCCAATTCTAAACTATGAAAATGTGTACAAAACAGAAATGAAGATCCTGAAAAATGTAGGATACTCAACCCTAAGTCCTTAGGAGCATTAGGAAAAATAGAGTAAAAAAACTTATATTAAGAATTTAATTTGTTCCAAGCAGTATTAAGTTCTGTTATGAAATTATCACATTTACTACCTACAACAACCTTAAAGGTAACTTGTTGTACTCATTGTATAGATACAATTAAAATATGAGCTATTTAAAGGCAAGTATTAGAATTTACTTATGTTCAAAATCTAACACATAGACTGATATAAAATAGAATTTAAATACATATTGGATGAATTGAATTAAATGATGAAATATTGGGATTCAGAGTTATTCATTAAAAATCACAGAGGTCCAGAGTTGAGGCCCTGGAATTCAAAAGTGGTTTCTTTATTTTCAATACTTTACCCAACTCTTTCTCACTGTGTTGCCACCTTAACAACTTCTAGCACCAACGATCTGATTTAAATATAGTTTACTATAGCAATATGATTACTGTCCTTAGGAAATTAAGCAGTATTAAGCAGTATTTATCTATAAATTAGGTAATATAAAGTCTTAATATTTGCTTTATTTTTGTAGAATTTAACTTATGATTTGGGGGAATCTTTGATGTCCGTGGTTTATTTATTTCAACCACTCTCTTAATTATTACAAGCAGAGACAGGACAGAATCAAGTTTTGTAAACTTTACATATTTTGGGTGATCTTCCTTAAGGAAAAGAATATAGAATAAGACACAAAAATAGTTACAAAATAAATGTCTATTTAAAAACCATAAATTATAAGACATTTCACATTTTATAGATCTGACAAATAAAAAATGTATCACAATGTTTCCCCTAAACCCATAACTCATTAATTAATGGGCTGACATATGTCTATAATACTTCTTTTTTGAAATTTGGTATGACCAAAACTTTTGAAAAAATGCTATAAAGACTCAATTTGAAATTGAGGCATATGGAAGAGCAATTGAAATAGACTTTTAAGTGTTTTTGCACTGTCTTAAACTTAATAGTTGAATAAATACAACATAGTTATTTGTTTCTTTAGGGTATCTTTATTGCATTGGTGAATATATGGAGTGTCATTTCATGTTCAAGAGCCAGATTTTGTTGCTTGATATGTCAGATATGGTAACTCCAACACACTGGGATGTAAAAGTCACCCAGCTACACACATACTGACTCTATCTGCAATATTGCTATACATTTGCACCCTCAAACACAGGGATTCTGAAAATCGTCTGTATTTGTAAAATCTCTGCTTAGAAATTACACACACACACACTCACTCAAAAGAATAGTGTGTATCTTCTGCCTTACTGAGTAATTCCTACAAGAGAGAACATTTGTTTTAATTAGATGTCAAAGAGAAGCCCATTTTGCATTTGGAATTTTTTACCTAATAATTAGAAGTTTCGGCAGACTTATTTCTGGCCCCACACACTTAAGCCTTGATTCCACTTCACCACCCATGTATTTCCAGGAACCCGCACTAAGGGATATTCTATCACTGTACAGAAGCCATGGCACTGTATCATTGTGCCACCACACAGGGCAAGCTGGCACAATGGATGTTAAATTCTTGGGAGCCATTCTGTGCCATGGTTGTTATCAATAGAAATAACTGTTAATGAAAAAGACTTAAATCCATAAAAACATTCTTAACACACCCAAATTAGATGTATCCTCATCTCAACTTTTCCCTTAACTAGATACCCCAAAATGCCTAAGTCTCTCTAATACCATTTAAACAAGAAGTGTGATAGAGAAAATCGAAGAGGAAGGAAGCAGTGTTAGTAACCTATTGTGCTAAAAATTCTTTTCTTGCAAATTTCAAAAACATGTGACTATGTAAAGACATTGTTGCACACCACACCCTCACCTGAAGGTACTGGAAGAGGTTGATGCAAGTGAAAGGCCCTGAACGCATGAGGCTCATAAGCATCACATTAATTCTGCCCAGGGTAGTAATTCAGAAACAGAGAAAGACAGATGGGGAAGCCTAAAGAGTAACTTTTGACAGTTGAAGGCAATATTGGTTTATCAGTTCAGTTCAGTTCAGTCGCTCAGTCCTGTCTAACTCTTTGAGACCCCATGGACTGCAGCACAACAGGCATGCCTGTCCATCACCAACTCCCAGAATTTACTCAAACTCATGTCCATTGAGTCAGTGATGCCATCCAACCATCTCATCCTCTGTTGACCCCTTCTCCTCCTGCCTTCAATCTTGCCCAGCATTAGGGTCTTTTTAAATGAGTCAGTTCTTCGCATCAGGTGGCCAAAGTATTGGAGTTTCAGCTTTAGCATCAATCCTTCCAATGAATATTAAGAACTGATTTCCTTTAGGATAGACTGATGGGATCTCCTTGCAGTCCAAGGGACTCTCAAGAGTCTTCTCCAACACCACAGTTCAAGAGCATCAATTCTTCAGTGCTCAACATTCTTCCAACTCTCACATCCATACATAACTAATGGGAAAGCTGTAACTTTGACTAGATGGGCCTTTGTTGGCAAAGTAATACGTCTGCTTTTTGATATTCTTTCTAGGTTGGTCATAACTTTTCTTACAAGGAGCAAGCATCTTTTCATTTCATGGCTGAAGTCACCACCTACAGTGATTTTGGAGCCCCCCAAAATGAAGTCTGTCACTGTTTCCACTGTTTTCCCATCTATTTGCTGTGAAGTGATGGGACCAGATGCCATGATCTTAGTTTTTTGAATGTGAGTTTTAAGCCAACTTTTTCACTCTCATCTTTCATTTTCATCAAGAGGCCCTTTAGTTCTTCTTTGCTTTCTGCCATAAAGGTGGTGTCATCTGTATATCTGAAGTTACTGATATTTCTCCAGGCAGTCTTGATTCTAGCTTGTGCTTCATCCAGTCCAGCATTTCTCATGATATGTTTTGCATATAAATTAAATAAGCAGGGTGACAATACATAGCCTTGATGTACTCCTTTTCCTATTTGGAACCAGTCTGTTGTTCCATGTCCAGTTCTAACTGTTGCTTCTTAACCTGCATACAGATTTCTCAAGAGGCAGGTCAGGTGGTCTGGTATTCCCAACTCTTTCAAAATTTTCCACAGTTTGTTGTGATTTACACAGTCAAAGGCTTTGGCATAGTCAATAAGCAGAAGTAGATGTTTTTTCTGGAACTCTCTTGCTTTTTCAATGATTCAACAGATGTTGGCAATTTGATTTCTGGTTCACTGCCTTTCTAAATCCAACCTGAACATCTGAAAGTTCATGGGTCATGTACTGTTGAAGCGTGGCTTGGAGAATTTTGAGCATTACTTTACTAACGTGTGAGATGAGTGCAGTTGTGCAGTAGTTTGAGCACTCTTTGACATTGCCTTTCTTTGAGATTGGAATTAAAACTGACCTTTTCCATTTCTGTGGCCACTGCTGAATTTCCAAATTTGCTGGCATACTGAGTGCAGCACTTTCACAGCATCATCTTTTAGAATTTGAAATAGCTCAACTGGAATTCCATCACCTGCACTAACTTTGTTCATAGTTATTCTTCCTCAGGCCCACTTGACTTCACATTCCAGGATGTCTGGCTCTAGGTGAGTGATCACACTATCATGATTATTTGGGTCGTGAAGGTCTTTTTTGTATAGTACTGTGTATTCTTGCCACCTCTTCTTAATATCTTTTGTTTCTGTTAGGTCCATACCATTTCTGTCCTTTATTGTGTTCCCTTTGCATGAAATTTTCCCTTGATATCCTAATTTTCTTAAAGAGATATCTAGTCTTTCCCATTCTGTTGTTTTCCTCTATTTCTTTGTGTTTATCACTGAGGAAGGCATTCTTATCTCTCCTTGCTATTCTTTGGAAATCTGCATTCAAATAGGTATATCTTTCCTTTTCTCCTTTGCCTTTTGCCTCTCTTCCTTTCACAGCTATTTGTAAGGCCACCTCAGACAACTCTTTTGCCTTTTCGCATTTCTTTTTCTTGGGGGTGCTCTTGACCCCTGCCTCCTGTAAAATGTCATGAACCTCTGTCCATAGTTCTTCAAGCATTCTTTGTGTATCAGATCTAATCCCTTGAAATTATTTGTCACTTCTACTGTATAATTGTAAGGGATTTGATTTATGTCAAAACTGAATGGTCTAGTGGTTTTCCCTACTTTCTTCAATTTGTCTGAATTTGGCAATAAGGAGTTCATGATCTGAGCCACAGTCAGCTCCAGGTCTTGTTTTTGATGACTGTATAGAGCTTCTCTATCTTTTCTGTGAAGAATATAATCAGTCTGATTCGGTGTTGACCATCTGGGGATGTCCATGTGTAGAGTCTTCTCTTGTGTTTTGGAAGAGGGTGTTTGCTATGACCAGTGCATTCTCTTCGCAAAACTCTGTTAGCCTTTTCCCTGCTTCATTCTGTACTCCAAGGCCAAATTTGCCTGTTACTCCAGGTATTTCTTGATTTCCTACTTTTGTAGTCCGGTCTCCTGTAATGAAAAGGACATCTTTTGGGGGGCATTAGTGCAAAAGGTCTTGTTGGTCTTCATAGAACAGTTCAGCTTCAGCTTCTTCAGCATTACTGGTCAGGGCATAAACTTGGATTAGTTTCCTCAGTCAGTGTCTCCCAGTAGGAAGCTTCCATAAGCCTCTTATCCTTCTCCATCAGAGAGCAGACAGACTGAAAACCACAATCACAGAAAACTAACCAATCTGATCACATAGACCACAGCCTGTCTAACTCAATGAAACTATGAGCCATGCCATGTAGGGCCACCCAAGATGGACGGGTCATGGTGGAGAGTTCTGACAAAACATAGTCCACTGAAGAAGGGAATGGCAAACCACTTCAGTATTCCTGCCTTGAGAACCCCATGACCAGTATGAAAAGGCAAAAAGATAGGACACTAAAAGATGAACTTTGCAGGTTGGTAGGTCCCCAATATGCTACTGGAGATCAGCAGAGAAATAACTCCAGAAAGAATGAAGATACTGAGTCAAAGAAAAAATAACACCCAGTTGTGGATGTGACTGCTGATGGGAGTAAAATCTGATGGTGTAAAGAACAATACTGCATAGAAAACTGGAATATTAAGTCCATCAATCAAGACAAATTTGAAGTGGTCAAACAGGAGATGACAAGAGTGAACATCGGATGTTTTAGAATCAGCGAACTAAAATGGACTGGAATGGGTAAATTTAACTCAGATGAGCATTATATCTACTACTATGGGCAAGAATTCCTTAGAAGAAATGGAGGAGCCATCATAATCATTGGTTTATAGACCGTTGCAAAGCATGATTCTGTAAGGCAAGATAAAACAGAAACTGAGATACTGCCTTTGTTTCAGTTATACCTTTTTTTAATTGTATTTTTCTCTCATCCTCTCTCATATGTTTTAATTCTGTTTTATAAGAAAGAAGCAAACTTTCCAATTTGTTAGATGGAAAAGAGAAGCTTTATATCAAATGTCATTGAAAAGACAAGGACAGGTACAATTTCTTTCCTCCAAATAGACAGACATGATCAGAAACAGAAAGATGTAGTAAACCTCTCATTGCTGAATTGAGATGTATACTGTTGATGATATATACTCTTACTAACCCCAACTGTTAGTTTAATAATTCATCAAAACACTTGATATTTTATTCATAGATTAGCCAAATCAAAAGCTTCTAATTACATCCATATAGTTTTCTTTTTAATCTAGTCTTTTGGAGACACAATTGAAAATCAGTTACACAATCAATACAAGAATTAAAAAGAATAACCATAAACACAAAAATCGATATTATCTTTCCATCTTATGGTACGTCAACAATACTTTATTACAGTCCTATTTTAAGTGTTAAAATGCCACACCAGTCATTAGGAAAAAATAAACTACAGTGAAGTGTGTCTGCTAATGTTGAAAACCACCAGGTACAAATTTATATTGCTTTATGTATATAGCAAGTACTTGCCTTGCCATTGGAACTTGTATTTCCACCTGTGACTAAATAGAACAACTGCTGTTTTATAGGGATTATAGTTGAAACCCATATCATCTATTTGGTAGGGCTTTTAACCCAGCTTCACTTCTATAATTCATTTTAAAAAGTGCTGAAACAGCCACTTAGGAACATATTACTGCTTTCAAAGTCAATGTAGGTCTGAAATGTATTGACAGTTTCCAGGTATTGGTTCTAAGTCAGGTTAATTATCAGTGTAACTGACAGAGCTGAACAGTGATTTCATTTTAGCCATCCCTGTTCATTTCCAAGGTGAACTTCCACTTCTATTAATGGTTACCCAGACCTAGTCAATGGCATCATCTAGCCACAAGGGGGCTGAGAAGAGTAATCCTATACTAGGTCCAGAAGTTAGCAAGCAAATATTGTATTTGGGGAAAGGTCCCAAGGACTACCATATAAGGATGAGCATATATCACTGAAAAATTCATTGCTAGTAAAGTAGTTAATCAAATTTACTATATTACCCATCCTAGAAACATTCTACATTTTGTATTTTCTAAATTTTTATGAGTTAAATTTGATTGAGTAATGTTTTATAATACCTGGTATTGGTAATTAACATAAGTGATCTAGTTAGCATAGGTCAACATAGGGCATAAAATTTATAATGCTAATTCATAATTTTCAACCATACTTAGTACAAGCAAGGTCATTTATTTGAGTATTATATTAATACAATCCGTTATAATGAGATATTTTTCCCCAAACCCTTAATATATTATCTAGGCTTAGAGGTCATTAGTCACAGTAGCATTTGACATATCTTGCCACAGTAGTAAAGAAATGCCAAATGTCTCAGGAAAGGGCATTGGAATGTTCAATTTTACCATAGATAAAGACAGAGGACAGCCTTAGATGATCAAAAATAATAGGATATACTGTTTTGACCTATCAAGGGTCTTTCTTCCAAAAACTCACCCAGACATTGCAAAATACTGTTTTCCTCTCAAGCTTAGATATTTGCAAATGTATAAAAATTATCATAAAGTTGGAAAAAATCCATAATCTTGTAAATAAAAAATGCATTTGTCAGTTACAGTATCTGATTAGATATATTTCACATAAATTTAAAATCTATGTTATATTGAATATATTTTGACATTTAAAACTCTAGAAAAACATTCCCTCAATTTGTCTGTGCTTAAAGTGAAATATTTCTATCAGGTGTCATTTTTAAACAAAAACACTACATTTAAACCAGCAAATCACACAGACTATAAACTAATATTTAAACTCTTAAAATTATTTTCATGAATTTCTTTTTCTCTTGTTTTTGTACTAGACTTACAGAAATGTTTAACAGTTATTCAAATAGGCAGTATGAATCAACTTAGTTTAGTTCTTAGCTTGTGTTCTTCTACTACTGGTATATTGCATTATATGGCTTTGCATTGCATGATCTCATGATTTACACGGTACAACTTGTTCTATTTCTTGGCTGGAGACCAATTAAATAACCACTGATGCAAGCAGTTATTACCTGCTTAAAAGGAAATCTGTGGTTTCCTTATTTAAACTGCTGAGTTTTAATGTCCATCAAAAAGTCTGTTATTTCAATGAATAATTTAGCCATTTATGTATACTACACATTTTAATACTACAAGCATGAATTTAAGACTGCAAAAGATTCCTGTAGTTTCTCGAAGTCCCAGGAATCATACTTGCTGTAAGTCGAGTTATACTTACTGTTAAAATGACAGGTTTAAGGGACAGTCATTTTTGATTATTTAGAGAAAGAAAACTAAAGTATCAAGTTTACCAGAAGTAGTTGGAGAAATGATTGATCGTAAAGACCTCAAAAACGTGTTTACACATACGTAAGTGGATACAGATGACCGAACTTCGAAAAAGATAAAAGGTCAACGGATTTCGAGATGTAGGGATGTCATTTCCTCAGTTTGTCCCTTGGTGGCGTTCTTGAGTCACTTTCTCCCTTCCCGTCAAACTGCTTTATATTTCTTTCCAGAACTGGCTATCATGTTTACTGTATTTAACCTTTTTTCTTGTATTATCGTAAATACAGCGTCTATAATGAATGAAAGCCCCCTAGGGATCATATCTCTGGCACTTACTTCTTTGTATTCATTCTAACCCATAAACTTTTGTTGTTGTTTTTCCTTTTCCTGTCTTTTCTTAAGGCTTAAACTACAACACGGACCCTGAATGCTATTTTTCAGCTCAGTCATTGAATTTTTTTTTTTTTTTTTTTTTACTGCAAAGCAGTTTTAAGTCAGGAAGGTTAGTCGATAAATTCAAAAACTACCGAGTATTGTAAGATATTGGCATAGAAAAGAAATCGTTGGCCGAGCTTTTATTGTGTCTATTAGAATGGAGTGATATTTTTATAAATTTTCCTTTTAAACCTTCGTTTCAAAGGGACATTTCTTTTTACTATCCTTTAAAAAAAATTTTTTTTTCAACATTCTCTCAGATACTTTGGTTCATACAAGGGATGACGTTGTATCTGATCAAGGCGGGTTTTAGGACACTGATCTCGTTTTCTCTAATTCTGGACGCCAAAGCAACAGCAGCGGCAGCGGGCTCTTTAATTTATTGCAGCCGGTTACACTTTCTATTCCATTTCCTTCTGAACCCTTTCCTCTCAGGTTGAGAAGATAAATGCAGCCCCGGGTTTGAAGGGCCGGGCGGGGTTTGTGGGTGGGAGCGAACCCGGGTATCAGATTCCCTTGGTGAGGTCTCGTACCGCCGGGGATTTAGCCCCCCGGTTGCATTTAATGAAATTGCTGAGCACTTGTGACACTGGCTCTGAGACTGCGGAAATGGGGCGGGGGTGGGGGAATCGGCTTCTCGCCTCCATTCATCCTTCGCGCCGGCTGGAGGCAGGAGTTGGAGTGTCAGTCCCTAGACAGGGGGCGGAAGAGGACAGGAGCTCCGACCGCGGCAAGGGCGCTCGGAAGCCTCTCCTCACCTCGCCCACAACCCTACCCCGCCCATTCCGTTCCTTTTCCCAGGAACCCTACGAACGACCTGGCAAGTCTGCCAACACTCCTGGGCTGCTCTGGCGGAAAGGTCGGAGCCGGGGAACGTGGGGGAAGGGAGAAGCCAGAAGGCTTCCAGGCCTCGGCAGTCTGGCCACGCTATTCTCCATGCCCGGCACGTCGGACCCATTTCCCACGCCTGTTTGGCTGCGCGGCGGAGTTGGTAGGGATGAGAGTGGGGAGGGCGGGCTGGTGACTCGCAATGAGGAAACCACTCCACTGTGAAGGACGCCGCGCCCCCCTCCCCACTCCACCCCACCTCCCGGTCATCTGGAAGAAAATTTCAACGCTCTAGGGAAAAGCCGCCTACTCTTTTCGCCCCCACGCTGGTGTGCGCTTAAAGACGGCGCGTCGGAGCGGTGGGCGCACGGGCTTGTTCAAGTTTACAGTCTGGCGAGGCAAGAAGGAGTGTACAGTGTCTCTGCCTACGCGGCTGCCCGAAGTTTGCAAAATCTTAGGAAAGGCGGCGAGAGGACTGAGTTTACTGCACCATATTGCCGCGTATTGGAATGCGCGGGCTTCCGTCTTGGACCCTGGAAAAAACGGGACTGGGTATCTCAGGGAGGCAGCGTTTTGATAAACCAGAGTCTGCTCAATACAAGGGGAATTTGGCTTGATTGACACTTAGCCTGCCGCTTCTGCGCTGCGGCGCCCGCCCCCGCCCCCGCCCCCCGGCTCTAGACTGCGGCGGTGAGCACTGAGTCTGCGCGCCGAGCAGTTCTCGCTGATGCTGCAGATATAGAGCGGAGAGGCTCCGGTGCCTGCAAGGGGTAGGAGGTGGAGGGACAGGGGGTGAGGAGGCGGGTGGAAAGGCCGGATTCCCGGCCTGGCCTCAGAGGAGGAACCACTACCCCCAGAGTGCTACTGTTTTAGCAGACTAGAAAATACTCGCCAGCTTCCTGGCACAAACCACGATTGCTCCATCCTCCGCACCTCTACGATCCCCCATAGGGAATGCTTGGAAATCTCTGCCGCCTACCCCCCCCCCATTCCTGCTGGCTGCGCCCGCCTAAATAACCGCGCGCTATGTCTGCTCAAAGACTTTATTGGTGTTTGTCTTTAAATCATTCCGCCGTCCCACATAGGTATCGTAAAGGCAGAGTACTCATTCTGGCCGTATTTCTCTTTTCTTCTTTTCGCTTTAAATGTTCCTTTAAGTGGAGGACCTTTAATGCCTTTAAATTGAGCAAACCGGCCGAGGACTAACCAAAACCTAGTAGCAGCCCCAATTCTTTTCTTTTGAGATGGTTAGAGTTTCCTCCAAGTATTTCCTACCCACCTCAACCCCCGCTAATCGTGGCTAGGCCCCCTTGTTTAACTGCAGCTGAAATAAATGAGCAGTAAATGTCTATAGTTCGGAAAACGCGACCAGACTTGAAATCCGATGAGGTGAGCTGTGGTGGCAGTGTCTGAAAAACTGGGGAAGCCTCGCGTGGGGAAACACCATCTACGTTCTAGTGGCACAAAGTCAAAAGGAGGAGAGAAAAGGAGCTAGGGACAGTTTGGTACACAAAGTTGACATTAAAGTTTATTTCCCTTTTATCCAGATAGGTGACGCTACACTTTGCCAGTTACTAAAAGCTGCAGATTTCTGCTCAGAAAATAATATCGAGGCTACCAACATGTGTTTATTCCCCAGGCGCGCGCCCACACGGTCTACCCCGTAAGCAAGCACGGCGACAGGAATGCCAAGCATTTAAACAAAGACAGAGCACCCTCCCCCTCCCCAAACCTCAGCCCTCCTAACTCTGCTTTCCCAAAAAAGGATCGCTCTCCCACTCTCTCAGGAGTTCTCAGTTCTCTCTTAACGACTGCAGCCCATCATGGTTTCTCAGAACACCAGCGTAGCTCCCTGGCCACACGCTGGGTCCCCGAAGCCACAGCTGACCAAGCCTTAACCGAGAAGCTAATTCGCGAACCAGAGACAGCGGGTGAGGGGGCAGGGATGAAGAACATACTCTGAGAAGGGGAAGGAGAAACGTTTGCTGACACATGTTCTGCTCTCTCACACACGCTCTCGGCATTAGCTAGAGCGAGAAGGAAATTTACCAGCCCCAAGGAGGGATAGCAAGTTCCCCCAGAAGGCAGCGGCTGCACTCGCTGGGAAGGGAGAGGGACAAGCTTTGGCTTAAGGGGGACTTGTTAGGATCGCGCACACTTGGAGTGGCCCCCGGAGCTGAAGCTGGGTTTTCCGGAGCGGGGCGGCTGGCTAGTGCTCCCTCCTGTCTCCCTCCCCCTCGGTCCTCCTCCCTCCTTCTCTGAGAGTGTGTAGTTTCCACGGCTCCACTGCTACCGCCGCCGCAGTAGCGTCAGGGACAAGCTTGAGCCGCAAGCAAGGCAGAGAGCTCCCAGCAGCAACCATCACTTTGGGCAAACTTGCGGGTTTCCGGCTCGCGGCTGGCGAGCTGGAGCTTCCCACTTGCCATTCAGTGTCTTAGAGCCGTGGCAGCCAAAGGGGCGGCAGGAGCGCTAGCACTAGACTCTCCCAGACACCAGAGGGGACGAGACAACTGCGGAATTCACCCGCCGTGCCAGGGCACTTCCGAGGCAACAACCGACTGGCACTTTTTCTCCCCTTGGCAAACTGTGTATGTGTGTGTGTGTGTTTTTTTTTTTTTTTTTTTTTTTTTTTAAGCTTCTTGGCAGCTGTCTCTGACTCCACCTCCCCCCACCCCATGCCTTGTGCTTTTCTTCGGAAATCCGGACAGAATTGGGCATCTTTGTTAATTGCCGTTGGGGGAGCCCGGCTGGGGTCTTTTGCCAGGCCAGCGTCGCCTGCCCACCAAGCCTGGTTTGCTCACCTTTGAACTGCAAAGGGATCAAGTTCAGCTCGAGTTGCCTGCTTTGGGACTGGGAAAAAGGAGAGGGAGCGTGAGGGAGAGAGGAGTGGGAGAAGGGGAAAGGGGAAACGGGAGGAGGGAGGAGAGAGGAGGAGGAGAGAGGGAGGGGAGGGATCGAGAGAGAGAGAGCGGGGAGAGAGAGAGGCTGCAATCTCCTCCCTGAATCGCGCACAGCGCTGCAGATCCCAGTGCTCTGACATGCGGGCCGAATGCAGGTGAGGAAAGGCACGGACTCTGCGGCTGCGAACACAAACTTGGGCACCGCGCGGTGCGCACGGCTCAGCCTTCACCCCCGCGGGCGAACGGCTGCTGCGGTTTCAGGCGGCGGCTTCGAGACTAATGACCTTGCGCAGAGTTGTTAAGAGAAAAGAGAAACCCGAGCTCTCTGGGTGAGACGGGACCGACACTCAGGGCGTCTCTGAAGATGGCTCGGGCTGCTTTTCCGTGCACGGGGGGAACCCGGACGCCGACCGCTGTGTGACTCGAGTCGTGTCCACTGCACGGTGCCCGAAGCGACCTGCCGGGATTTTTCATTCTCGATCTGTTGACTGGCTCTCCCGCTGCCTAATCGGAGTCGGAGTTGAGACTGGCTTGTTGCTGGCCCTAGCACCTCTTGCAGGAAGCGACTCACGTTTGCCTGGGCAGTCGGAGCAGAAGCTGGGTCTGGAGTGAGTGCCTGGAACGTGAACTGGACTCAACTCGAGTAGCAGCAAAGAAGAGCGGGGTTGGCAGGCGGGGGAGGCTGCCGGCTCTCTCCCGGCCGCTTCCCGGCTCCACCGCCCGCCTGCCGGAGCGGTTCCAGCCCCATTCGACTGAGCAGTGACGGGAGCCGGGGTTCCTCTGCCGGTTGCGGGTATGACTCTGGGGGGGCGCCGAGCCCGCGGCGCGCAGTGTCCCGTGAACTGTGAGTACTGCGACTGAACGGCGGCTGGCTAGCGGGCGATTAGCACCCATTGCATAAATTATGAAACAATAACTTTCGGAAGAAGCAAGAGGAGGAAAAAAACAAAAAGAAGGATCTATCGCTGGTCCCCCCTGGCCGACTCTGGACGCTGCTCTTGCCCCCTCCCTACGTTCCCTCTTGTTTCTTCCCTTCCCGGAGAGGGGAGAGGACTGGGAGGAGGGCAGGCCACGGGCCCCAGAGGAGGGGGGCGCCAAGGGGCCGTAATTAGAAGGAGCAGTAGCAGCAGCAGCAGGAGAAGATGCTGAGGATGCGGACCATGGGATGGGCGCGCGCCTGGTGTCTGGGCTGCTGTCTCCTCTTGCCGCTTTCGCTCAGCCTAGCGGCCGCCAAGCAACTCCTCCGGTACCGACTGGCAGAGGAGGGCCCAGCAGACGTCCGCATCGGCAACGTCGCCTCGGACTTGGGCATCGTGACCGGCTCCGGTGAGGTGACTTTCAGCCTCGAGTCGGGCTCAGAGTACCTGAAGATCGACAATCTCACCGGCGAGCTGAGTACGAGCGAGAGGCGCATCGACCGCGAGAAACTGCCCCAGTGTCAGATGATCTTCGACGAGAACGAGTGCTTCTTGGACTTCGAGGTGTCGGTGATCGGGCCCTCGCAGAGCTGGGTGGACCTGTTCGAGGGTCGGGTCATCGTGCTCGACATCAACGACAACACGCCCACCTTCCCGTCACCCGTGCTCACGCTCACGGTGGAGGAGAACCGGCCGGTGGGCACTCTCTACCTGCTGCCCACCGCCACCGACCGCGACTTCGGCCGCAATGGCATTGAGCGCTACGAGCTGCTACAGGAGCCCGGGGGCGGCGGCGGCGGCGGCGGCGAGGGCCGGCGCGCCGGGCCTGCCGACAGCGCCCCCTACCCCGGGGGCGGCGGGAACGGCGGGAGCGGCGGCGGCCCCGGGGGCTCCAAGAGGAGGCTGGACGCTCCAGAAGGCGGCGGCGGGACCAGCCCCGGCGGACGCAGCAGCGTGTTCGAACTGCAGGTGGCCGACACCCCGGATGGCGAAAAGCAGCCGCAACTGATCGTGAAGGGGGCGCTGGACCGCGAACAGCGCGACTCCTACGAGCTGACCCTGAGGGTGCGAGACGGTGGCGACCCGCCTCGCTCCTCTCAGGCCATCCTGCGGGTGCTCATCACCGACGTGAACGACAACAGCCCCCGCTTCGAGAAGAGCGTGTATGAGGCTGACCTGGCCGAGAACAGCGCCCCGGGAACCCCCATCCTTCAGCTGCGTGCCGCCGACCTGGACGTGGGGGTCAACGGGCAGATTGAGTACGTGTTCGGGGCTGCTACCGAGTCCGTGCGGCGGCTGCTGCGCCTAGACGAGACGTCCGGCTGGCTCAGTGTCCTGCACCGTATAGACCGCGAGGAAGTGAACCAGCTGCGCTTCACGGTCATGGCCCGCGATCGCGGGCAGCCTCCCAAGACAGACAAAGCCACGGTGGTCCTTAATATCAAGGACGAGAACGACAATGTGCCGTCCATTGAAATCCGCAAGATCGGGCGTATCCCACTCAAGGATGGGGTGGCCAACGTGGCCGAGGACGTTCTGGTGGACACCCCCATCGCCCTGGTGCAGGTGTCTGACCGAGACCAAGGCGAGAATGGAGTGGTCACCTGCACCGTGGTGGGCGACGTGCCTTTCCAGCTCAAGCCGGCCAGTGACACAGAGGGCGACCAGAACAAGAAAAAGTACTTCCTGCACACCTCGGCCCCTTTGGACTATGAGACCACCAGGGAGTTCAACGTGGTCATAGTAGCGGTGGACTCCGGCAGCCCCAGTCTCTCCAGCAACAACTCCCTGATTGTCAAGGTGGGAGACACCAACGACAACCCGCCTGTCTTTGGCCAGTCAGTGGTGGAGGTGTACTTTCCTGAGAACAACATCCCCGGAGAGAGGGTAGCCACGGTGCTGGCTACAGACGCGGACAGTGGGAAAAACGCTGAAATCGCCTACTCGCTGGACTCTTCCGTGATGGGGATCTTTGCCATCGATCCCGATTCTGGGGACATTCTCGTCAATACCGTGCTGGACCGCGAGCAGACTGACAGGTACGAGTTTAAAGTTAACGCCAGAGACAAAGGCATCCCCGTGCTACAGGGCAGCACCACAGTGATTGTTCAGGTGGCTGACAAGAATGACAATGACCCTAAGTTCATGCAGGACGTCTTTACCTTTTATGTGAAAGAAAATTTACAGCCCAACAGCCCCGTGGGAATGGTCACAGTGATGGATGCTGACAAGGGGCGCAATGCAGAGATGAGCCTATACATAGAGGAGAACAGTAACATTTTTTCCATTGAAAATGACACGGGGACTATTTACTCCACGATGTCTTTTGACAGAGAACATCAGACCACATACACTTTCAGAGTCAAAGCTGTGGATGGGGGAGATCCTCCCAGATCTGCAACAGCCACGGTCTCTCTCTTTGTGATGGATGAGAATGACAATGCTCCCACTGTCACCCTTCCCAGAAATATTTCCTACACTTTACTGCCACCTTCAAGTAACGTCAGGACAGTAGTAGCTACAGTGTTGGCAACAGACAGTGATGATGGCATCAATGCAGACCTTAACTACAGCATTGTGGGAGGGAATCCCTTCAAGCTGTTTGAGATTGATTCCACCAGTGGTGTGGTTTCCTTAGTGGGAAAACTCACCCAAAAGCATTATGGCTTGCACAGGTTGGTGGTGCAAGTGAATGACAGTGGGCAGCCTTCCCAGTCTACCACGACTCTGGTGCATGTGTTTGTCAATGAAAGTGTTTCTAATGCAACTGTGATTGACTCTCAAATAGCCAGAAGCTTGCACACCCCACTCACCCAGGATATAGCTGGTGACCCAAGCTATGAAATTAGCAAACAGAGACTCAGTATTGTCATTGGGGTGGTTGCTGGAATTATGACTGTGATTCTAATCATCTTAATTGTAGTGATGGCAAGATATTGCCGGTCCAAAAATAAAAATGGCTATGAAGCCGGCAAAAAAGATCATGAAGACTTTTTTACACCCCAACAGCATGACAAATCTAAAAAACCTAAAAAGGACAAGAAAAACAAAAAATCTAAGCAGCCACTCTACAGCAGCATTGTCACTGTAGAAGCTTCTAAACCAAATGGACAGAGGTATGACAGTGTCAATGAGAAGCTGTCAGACAGCCCAAGCATGGGCCGATACCGATCAGTTAATGGTGGGCCTGGCAGTCCTGACCTGGCCAGGCATTACAAATCTAGTTCCCCCTTGCCTACTGTCCAGCTTCACCCCCAATCACCAACTGCAGGAAAAAAACACCAGGCCGTACAAGATCTACCACCAGCTAATACGTTTGTGGGAGCAGGAGACAACATTTCAATTGGATCAGATCACTGCTCTGAGTACAGCTGTCAAACCAATAACAAATACAGCAAACAGGTAAGATGTATCCCACATATATTTAAATATCTAAGACAGGGCATCTTCTGCAAAGTCATGTCTTCACTCTTAAAGCTATTAGTTAAATTTTTAATAGCAGGAAATTAATGTTGGTGTAATTCTTATACCACTTATTTAGTAGAAGACATTTACAAAAGGTACACCACTTAGTTTGCACCTTATACCAGCGTGTACTAAGTTACAGAAGAAAACACTGTAAGTGGTATTTTACGCTTCTCTTGGTGTTTGACAATTCTAATTCATGCTACGTTTTTTGTTTCCAGATAAATATGTGTGAACTGTTTGGATGGCTAGTTTTCACCTAAAATTCTTTTCTTTTGTGCTACTAAGTGGATAATTTTATCCAAAGACAAAATTTCTAAAGTTACTACTGCTGTCTATGCAAATTGGACACTAAATAGTTTTAGCTACATTATATATTATGCAGAATTTTACAGATAAGCAGATGCTGATTCATGCAAATGAAGTACCAAGTCTGAGATATTGAAATGCTGACTGACAAAAATGCTGACTTAAAAATATTTAATGATATGTAAATGCCATAAAAAACTACATTTTAATATTTCAGTATCTATACAATTAGGCTTTTATGAGGATATGCAGTTGGCATTTGTAGTATATGTATTTGGTATGAAAAGTTCATAAGCAAAAGTAAATTGCATGAATCATGTATTATTTAAACCAAGTAACAAAAATGTTCATGTTTGATGTAGTGTGTGTGAGAATATTTTGGTATGCATTGTGATATATTGAGACTATAAAGGTTTTATGAAATATTTGACACAGTTTTTTCTCAGTGAAGTGTGGAAACTGAAAAAAAAGCAAAGTATATTCTGAGGTGAACTTCAGAAAATATGTAATTTATTTTTGAAAGTTTTGTTTTGTGTAATGTGTGTGTGTGAGTGTATAACTCACAAAGTTTACTTTTCTCACCCATCAACATTTGACACACAACAAATGAAAACCGTTTGGAAACGTCTGTATCTAAAGCTGTAGCAACTCTGCTAATAAAACATTACATATTTCTTACCGCCAGAACATTTCAGGAAACATTTATGTCTGTCAAGCAATATCCAATAAAGAGTGTTCTATTAAATATGTCTTGCATATAGAATGTGTGATCTTAAAATAATTGAGACAATGTAAAAAGTTTATTTTATAGCCTCACTGAAGATGTTATGGATGGGCTCATTAAAGGTATAGAAAAGAGATAAATATTAATTTCTTATTGTTTTCTATAATTTTAAAAATAAGCATTATATAGTAATGTTTTTGATGTATTCCTTTATTGTAACTATTTGGATAAGGAGAAATAGACAGTATGCTTTTATATCCAGTTACCAAAGCAATCCAAGAAAACACAGGTTTGAACTGCATTGAATTAAATGACTTTAAAAAAGATGTCTTTTCAAGTACGTGAGTCTTATTTCCTATTAACTGAAATATGCCAAGTGGAAAGTATGTTTGTTATCGCTTTACCTAGGCTTAGAGGCAGATTTCTATTTTGTTTTTGGTGCTTTTATCTGTTTTATAAACAAGGAAGATTCCAGTTAAAGGTAACAGCACTTTTATAACATTAGTTATAGAACCCACAAATAGAGATTTGTAGAGATTTCTTTAGAAAATGATAATTTGTTAAGAGAAAGCATGTGAAAAGATCTTTATGCAGAATACGTACTTCACTGTCATCTTAAAAGAACTTTGTATCCTGTGGTTGACTAACATTTGCATTCTAAATTATGTAATCTTAAACTTTTGAGTGGACATATCAAGTGGCAGATTTATAGATATTTTATACAACTATCTCCTATGTTCTGTTCTGTCACTTAAGCTTTATTTGACTCATCAAATAGGGTTAGCTCTATATTCTTGAATATTTAAAACAGCCAATATCAAGAGTGTGGTGGCATCCTGTCTAAAAGGCAAAGTGATATGCTTATAAATAAACTAATGTATGGTGTTAGTCTCTTAACTGAACAAGGAAGTCCATATATCAGAAGAGAAAACCTACAAAGCCGTTCAAATAAGCCATGCAGTTTGCCAAAAATAACTTGGGAATAGGTATATGTTCTTAAGCACTTGAAAGATGTATGAAATTTTAACCACAATAAACAGCTGATCTAAAATGAAATAAAGGCAAATGAAATACATTCCCCTTAATGTAATTAGTGATAGTAATTGATATGCTTCATCTACTCAGTATTGCTGTCAGGAGACAAGGGATCCATTTACAAATTTACATTCTGTTTTGACATCTGGCATAATGAGATCTTTTTTGTTCTCATTTTTGTTTGTGCTGTAGATAGCTGATTTTCTATATTTATTTTTAAAAGATATTGCCTTTTTAAACATAACCAAAATGTATTTTCTTTGATTAAACCTGAATTTTTTTAAATTCAGAGTTTTCTTATAATTTCTCCCCTTTAATGCTGAATTTATGTAAAGAACATCTTGAGAGTTGCCATTTTTAAATTTCATATGGTAAGGATTAATTAAAAAATAGATTTTATCTGACATAAAGCCTTTATTAACTTATATTTTTCCTGAATTACCTTATTATAGTTCCTTATTTGTGATACAATGAAAATGATGTCTATTCCAGTGTTTTTATCTTCATGAGAATAAGTGTTGCTCCTAAGTTCTGTTAATGGTTAGGCTATAGTGAGTTAAACAGCTTTGTAGAAATGAAAGTTTGTAAAAAATGCCCCCTCCTCTTTTTTGTTTGTTTTCTTGGGTTCTAGAGACAGTCAAATCAATCTTCTATAGTTACTCCTGGACAGAATCTGGGAGATAATGTGTTGCAGAGATACTGGAATTATTTCAGAAATCCGCACATTTGATGGCGTAGCCCAGGTTTTCATAATTCAGGCCTTTGCAATTCAAACAAGAGCCCTTGTTCTCAACTAAATAATGCGTCTAATTGAGAAAAATGGGGATCGTTGACAGCATTAAGTATCCACCTTTTCATTTCATTCTTCCTTTACTTGGTAAATCTGGCCTTGGTGGTGTTTAAAGTTTTGTGACCTGGAAGTTCAACTGTGCTTTTGATTTGTAAAATGAAAGCAGAAGCATTCTGTTTTCTATTCATTTTACTATGTGTTAAGTATTTTTCAATTGTCTTAAAAATAATATATTTTCAAAAGATTAATAGACAATATAAAAGTATAGTTCCTACTTTGCATATAACTTTCAACTCCTCTAGATCTTATCTTTGCCATGATGTTATTTAGATAATGTACTGGCAAGTAAAAATTTCATTTTATTTAGTAAATGGAAGGTAATGTATTTTATTTTTGGCAAGCAGATAGAGGATACAGCTTGAATAAACATTAACTTAAAACCCTACTTGTAGCTGATCCTGAAATACTCAAGAAAAATTCATATTAACTGCAGTGACAGTTTCCTTTGCCTAAAAGAACTGCTGAATGTCGTCAGAATAATATTTCCTTTAATTGATCAATTTGTGGTCAATATATCCATGATATACTTTGTAAAGATATGGCAGAAATTATTTTTTAATTACTTAGATTTTGGAAGCAAGAAATGACTTGCCATCATCTATTACAGTTCTAAGCACTAAGAAAACTGAGTATCGATTTATTTGTGAATGTATGTTATACCATATGTATTATAGTGGAAATGCATTTGCATGGTGATGTCAACCACAGCTTTCTGCTTTAACTCCATAAGCATTACTTCTACAATATGGTTCTGCTATCTATGACCAAGGAGACTTTGAAGAGGCAGAATGAATCTGCATATGGTGGGATTTCTGTTACATATGGCCAGAAATCATAGACAAGAGGCTAGTGACTGATGAAAGTTAGACAGTGTCTTTAGTCAGGAGCTATCTACCAAACAGTTCTCGACTTTCTGGATGTCTGTGAATCAAGGAAAGGGTCATTCACTGATTTGATCTGCAATGGATATATAGTTTTTTTGAAGTTGAGGTATGACCATTTGAACCTTATCTCAAACTTCTCCTAAGTCAATTAATGAATTTGACCGAAGACCACAAAATCAATTTAATAATTGTAAGTAAATCATGCAGCTGGACAACTGTAACAAAAACATTCTTTCTTGTTATCTTTTGAGTAAGTACATATCTCATGTGGAAAAGCATACTCCTGTGATAAATACATATCATAACTCCCCTCTGTCTCTCTCTTGCTTTCTCACACACACCCATACAGACACGCACACACATGTATTCATGTAAACTAACTATGGTGCTATTAGGCTCTTATTTACTGTGATATTCATACACTGATATGTAGAAAAGACTTAAACTTTAAACACAAATAAAACTGACATAAAATATATCATAATAAAATATTTAATGTCAAAATTTCTAGAGATATCACATTTTACAATTAAAAGATATTAACCAAACCAATCTCCTCACTTTGTAGAAGAAACTGAGGCTTACTTTGAAAGTTAGTTTGACTGAGATCATAAGATTATCAGGGCTATAATGTGGACAGGAGTACAACACATGGAATGCAGAGTCCAGGGTTCTTTTTTTTTAATCATTCTACCAGTGGGAAAAAAAAATTAAATTTCTGTAACTTTTTCTGTATGTATTTCAATAGTGACAGAAATCTCCTGAGGTTTTCTTATGTAAATATAACTATATATTTGGCTATCAAAATTGATGTTTTGTAACAGTAGTATATAATTCTGCTTTGGGTTCTAGTTTTTATCTGTAAAATTATTGGGGAAATTGTATTCAAATTTTATAGATTTTTAACAGAAATTCATAGTTCCCCCCCTTATATAAGATAGCAATTGATGACATTCATTAAAATAACTTAACATGGTTTAGAACATATATTCAGCAAGTTAAGAGGATTTTTCATTTTAGCAGAACAATGACAGTAGACATAAGCTCCTATATAGCATTTAGTATACCCTCAATAAAAGCGTATTTGTAATGGAAATGAATAAAGCTTTCTATACGTTGTTTATGAAAAAAACTTTCTATGCATTCTAATTGGGATGATCTTTTACTTTATTCATCAGTAGTGATGATTCCTTTGGCTTCTACACTGTTTTTCATTTTGCCAACTTTGCAGATGCACTTTACTTGAATAGTGTCCTTAACACACAATTGTGGACTATTTTTTTCCTCTAATATTTTAAAGAAAGTGCCATTTTATTATTTTTCAACTGAATTGCTTCCTTGGTAGGCAGTTTACCAATCTAGCTTTCTCTATTCTAAATTTAACCTATTGGTAAAATACAAATTGGTGAATTTATTAATTTCAAAAGTAAAACCCATACTGTTTTTAAAGCTAAATAAAATGTAACGAAACCATTGCTTTATCATAATCACCAATGCTTTCAGATATTTTAACATTCCTTTTCCTAGAAGAGGATGGTAGTACAGGTTATATATAGAAAATTTAGTATGATAATTATTTAGAGTTTTATGTTTAAACTGTATATAACCAAATTCTAGGCTATAGCAAAGCTCGTCATCCATTTATTTACATTTATGACTCTATAGAGATAGTAGAATCATTGTGCATGTATATATATATATACACACACATATATATGTGTGTATATATATATACATATATATACACACATACATAGAGAGTCAGCTTTGCTTTTCTATCTTATTTATTTTAAAAGCCCTTAGAATCTTTTCTAAAGCAGCGACTCTGTTTCAGAACATTACACAGTGCTTTATTTAGCATTAGTGTTGTGGGAGAAATCACATTCCAAGAAGAATTGAGCTGAAACCACTAAAACTAATCTTAATTATCACTTCTGGTGAATTAATGTTTTAAAGGCAGATAAAGGGTTATTTTCAGGAATTTAGTGATGTTTGTATTGAACTCTAATGCTGTTTATAAACAACAACAACTTAAAACTATTACAGCTTCTAACTAGGATTCATCCAAGTTGACTTTTTCCCACCTGAATGTATTTATTATTTACAAACACATAATTTGCAAATAAAAATTCTCTTCTCCAAAACCTCCACCACAACATTCCAATTTTGGGCATAAGCCATTGGGGAAATTTCTTCATAAGAGGTTTTTTTTTTTACCTGCATAAATTTTTATTTTCCTTCTTTCAGATGCGTCTACATCCATACATTACTGTGTTTGGCTGAATTCCACTCAAATATGATGCTCCATTATGCACCATACTCTGATGACCTTGCTACTTCGAAACCTGCTGGAGCCTGCCCTTGGCCGTGGGGTGTCAGCCAATCACTGCTTGTTCCATTTGTTGTGCATTTGATTTTCTTTTTTTTTCTCATTTAAGGAAAAATAGTATTGAAATAAATAAACTTATAAAAGAAACAGTATTAATAAAAAAATGTGCTATTAGTGGGTGTCAGTTACCAGGAACTACATTCTCAGAGAGGTAGTTAGCAGAATTTAATAATGAAGTCTTTAAAAAAAATGTAGAAATGTATTTCAACAATGATTTTAAGACTCTGGCTTTGTGTAAACCAAGGAAAATTAAGTCTATGAAGTCTCTGTCTATAATATATTAAATAATGACTATGAATAAAATCCTAAATTACTCAATAGTTTTAAAGTGTTACATAATCAAAACCTTTTCCAGACCAGGGAGATAGTTCTGTTAAAGTGAAGGATAGTGTCTCTTGCGCATTCTGTGTGTATATTTCTAAATGCCACTGTGTGTGTTTGTGTGTGCTCCCACAGGTTATATGCAAAGACTTTGAGCAACATTTATAAAAAGTATTTTCTCTAAGACAAATTCGAGAGATTTATTTTGTGCTTACCACAGGCACTGCCAGTGGATTGTTTTTTCCCCTAATCTTGAAATATTAACCAAAATATCTGTAGAATTTTCACGACTTTGTTGTTGTTGTTAAATTTCTTAAGAAAATTTGGAAACTTTGAGTTAGATTCACAGAAGTCACTGTGGTCACATTCAGAAGGAAGATGTAGCTACCTTTTTTTTTTTTAATTTTCGTTTATCAGAAGACTATTCTACTTGATGTGAGGTAACATAAGTTCAAGCAACTTCTGAGAATTCAGCATGTTATATATTTTTGAGAAAGCAAGTAGCTGAATTTTAGTTATACAAATTGTAATTTTCTAAGTAAGTCAAGAATTCTCTGTATGTTTCCTCTAACTCTCTGTATATTTATGTCTCTGTTTGTTATGGTGTATGTGTTTGTGTGCCTAAAATAAGTGTTCCATATATAAACTTTGATAATTTTGTAATATATTTATCATACCATCTTCCCTATTAAAGTTTTCCCCAAGTTTTGAGTTACTGACCAAGAATTCCAGATTCTTGAGAATTTTTTGGTGAATTATTGTCAATATAAAACCCTTATAAGAAAAAAATATATATTGGGACAACAGAAATATGCAGAGTGATAGGAAATGCTCACTAACACTTGTAAATCACTAAAGCTTGTATTTCAAGTTGTTTATTTTATTAGCTGTTTATTTAATTTTGCAAAAAAGGAAATTTTCAGAAATATCACTGAGACTATAGTGAAATTCTTCAATAAAACCTAATTATCATTAATCTCTCTTTTCCTTTTGAGCACAGGACCAGTCAGTGTAAGAAACTGGTAAAAACCAAAAACTTCTTACCACTTTTGGCTTCTTGGAAATATGCTTTCTCATCCTAAAGTAGTAAACTTCCTTAGACGTATACATAAACAAAAATCTGTACTGAATCACATCAACTCAAAGACAAAGTTACAGACAAAAAAAAAAAAAGAAAAGCAAACAGAAAAAAAATGTCCAGAATTTTGGAATAAACTAATGTGTAGCCATATGGAGGGGATGTTTATGAATACTGTCACAAAGAACATTCTAAGGCACAATTTTGCTAACGGGTATATAAATCAGTTTGTGAATTTCTACTACAACCTGAAAGATGCAAAATAAAGCAGAAAAAATTCAAGTAGGCCATTCATAGAGTGAGGCTAAATATTTTCTTGTGCAATCCTTATTTCAGTTGTGTTTGCATGCCTCCATTACTCCCTGCTTTTGGTTGCTGTGTAAAAAATTCGTCTTACTGTGGAAGTAGCCCAAAAGGAATGAGAACCACCCCTTTAGATTGTTCCAAATGGGGAACAATGGCTATTTACTGTTATGATTAGAAAACATAACAAATCAAAACAAAAAAGTACTAAAAATCCCAAGGATTTTAGCGTGCTTAAAAGCTGAATCAGAATAATCAACAGCAGCAAGCTATGAGATGTCTATTATCATCCCTCTGGTGTTCTCTTGTTTGTTCGTTTGTTTGTTTGTTTGTTTGTTTGTTTTCCCATCTTTGAACATTTTGCCGTTGGTTCCTGTCCCTGCACAAACTTCCCCTCTGCCCTAACTAACCCCCTGCCCCCAAATGTTCTCCACCTCAGATCTCTTGACCACTCTCCTTTTCAGTTACTGGAATTTACCTTTTAGGGGGGTGCCTATGGACAAATGGAAATAGACTCAGAGCAATCCACCACCTTATATCTTTTAGCATTTGAACATTTTATTTTAAACGACAGTGCAATACTTCATTCTCCATTATAAAAACTAAAGAGGAATATGAGGATGTTAGAGACTGATTTAAGTAAAGTTTATTTACTTTAACACATCCAATATCAGCTGATACTGAGTATGCAAAGAAAAATAAGTCTTTGTTTTCATGGAATTGATGTATTATAAAGAAGATCACAGAGCAGAAAAATGATAGACTGTGTTTGCCTTATGCTTCTAAAGTTTCAAATCATTGAATTCATGTTTGCTCCTCAGAGCAATCTTTGAGGAAAAGCACCATTATTATTCTGAGGTAAGAAAACTGGAGTAACGAACAGCTTTTTCAGGACCCTGATGGAACTAGCAAGAACTTTATCAAGTCTTAGAAGAAATAGCCAGTCAGAATTCAAAAGTACTGAAAGCATTTGGTGGAAGTGGTGAAATCTGTGCTTTTGAATATGGTATATTTTTAGACTTACCTGGGTAAACTCTTCCCAAAAGAATTAGAACAAACCCAGTTTTTCAAACTTTTTCTAGTCACAACCTACACTTTATACTATCAAAAAAAGTGTTGTGGGTATAATTTGAAGATCTAATCAATTACCCTATTTTGTAAACAACAGCCCCATGTGAGATTAAAAACAGACAAACTTCAACAATTAGGTAAGCAACCAAGATTATCATTTATTTTTGAGGGTATCTCTAGAAAAACTACCAATATCCTCCAAAGTAATTAATTCCACAGTTTGAAATGTCTCTGGGAATAATTTCTATGTGTAATTTTGAAAAACACTTATCTTGATTGTGTATAACTTTTGTAATCCATTTATTTTATAGAGAATAGGTTGATTTGCTTTATCTTTTATACACTATGCAAGGCTTTGTAATTAAAATGATGGCTAAAACAAAACTCTTTAGTGCAAAAATAATATACTACTACTTAAGGCAAGGGATAGGTGAAGCTCAGAGACACTGCCCGCAAGTTTGTCTTGTTCATCAAGATATTCCCAGTGCCTGCTAGAGTGTGCAGCATACAGGAGATACCCCTAAATATTTGTGAAACAAACAACGATCAAAGGGCCTGGGCTTTAGTGCTAAGTAGCCTGAAAATCCATCCACATCAGATCACTGAACTGTGGTATGACCTCTTTTATTTCAAACTCTGAGAACATCCTAGTTGTTATTTTCTTTCCCTGCTGGGTGATGTCTCCAGGATAAAGGACTACCTGCCGGGTTGGCTAGAGTCCCTGCCTTCTCTGCAGGATGTGTGTCTCTTATTTCTGTACCAAATGAGCAATTCTCTGATTCCCCCTCCTGGCTTCTTCTTAGTGGTGTTATAAACACCAAACCCTTCAAAAAGATTAAACTAAAGCAAATGTGGGAGGGAGGCACCGGTCACACGGTAGACTTCTGGTATATTTTGAGGGGCTGTGAAGAGGTGTGTGGACATATGGGTTTTCAGGATTTTTTGGGAGATCCTCATCTGTGAGGAAATATGGATACATGCACGCCCATACACATGCATGGGTCTCTGTATTCGTCAATTTATATATCCCTGCAAGTATTCATTCATTGTGCCAACCTATGCTCACTGATAATGTATAATTTTTTTCCATTTTCATTCTGACTCTCCCTGGGGAGCAGTTGTTTTTAAAGAGAGTCTAGCATAACTGTAAAGAGAAACGTTTACTTGATGTACTCAGGAAATAAGTCTCGGAGAAGGGATATGTCCTTCCTGTGGACTGATGGGCAGTGAAGCTGAGAAATGCCTTACAACTCAAAAGAACTCCTTAGAAGTCCCCCGAGATTCTAAGAAGTGCCTCTTTTAAATTGCAAATAACCTCTGAAGGAGTTGATTCTGTCTTGGCACACCTGGGTGTAAATTGCTCTAAGCAGATAATGAGGTCAGCACCTCCCAAAGATCAATAGTTCTTAAGAAATGGGGATTTTGATGAAGACCCTGAGGAAGGGTGAACAGCCTTCCCTAGTTTAGAAGACTGAGAACTCTTTTAAGGCACCGTGTGTCTCGGACTCCAGCTGGGAGTCAGGAGGTAAGGTAAGATGATAGCAGCAAAGGGTATTCAGTCCTGATAAAAGCGAATATTTGTGTCCTTGATTTTGTGACCAGAGGGATGACACTAGATGTCTAGGCTTTATATGACTGTAAGACTGGTGTTAAAAAGTAGTCAATGTTTACTTTCTCCCATTTCTACTAGTTGTTTTGTTTGGTTTTGGTTTTCAGCCTGCAGTATCAGTGCTCTCTATCTTCATTCATTTTCTACCCTTGTACGTTCGTGAGAAAAAGAGGAACAAAGAAAGAGAAAAGAAGGGGGAAAAATGCAACCACTGCATGGCCATACACTCATCTTCTCCCTATTATTATTATTAGACTACTGTAATCAAAATAGTTGCCATATTATTGCCGTGTAGCTGTTTCTTATCCTAGTTTAATTAAATTCTCAGAAATTGAGTGCTATTAGGTCTTTACTGCAGAGAAGGCAACGACACCCCACTCCAGCACTCTTGCCTGGAAAATCCCATGGATGGAGGAGCCATAGGCTGCAGTCCATGGGATCACAGAGAGTCAGACATGACTGAGCGACTTCACTTTCACTTTTCACTTTCATGCATTGGAGAAGGAAATGGCAACCCACTCCAGTGTTCTTGCCTGGAGAATCCCAGGGATGGGGGAGCCTGGTGGGCTACAGTCCTTGGGGTCACAAGGAGTTGGACACAACTGAGCAACTAACACTTTGACTTTCACTTCAGGTCTTTACTAAGGGCTTCTCAGGTGGCTCGGTGACAGAGAATGAACCAGCCAAACAGGAGACACAGGTTTGATCCCTCGGGAAGATCCCCTGGAGAAGGAAATGGCAACCCATTCCAGTATTTTGTCTGGAGAATCCCATGGACAGAGGAGGAGTCTGGGGGGCTACAGTCCATGCGGTTACAAAGAGTCAGACAGGACTTAGAAACTGAACAGTAACAAAGGTCTTTCCTACAGATATCCCAGAAACCTGAATTTTTAACACTTTCCGCTTCTCAATTCTGACTGCAGAGGGTAGGTCAGGCTACAAAAGACTTGAAGTTTAGAGCCCCTGAAATTCCTAACTTCTGCTTACTGGTTTGGTTTTTGACAGCCTCTGACAAAATAGAAAACTGTAGCCTGATAAGGTGATAGGAAAATCTGCCTTTTGCCCTGACTGTGTCACTGACTGGCCAGTGAGCCCTTGTATAAATCCTTTCAAGTCCTGAAGCCTCTCAAACTCATCTTCTGTCATTTTACATAATAACCCTTGCTCTGATTATATGACAGGGTTTATGAGGGTTGCATAAACTGTTTTGGACATATAAAACACTACTGTAACTTGAGATAGTATTTCTCCATATCTATGAATTTCTCTAAGCCCTACTTAAAGTGCATTTGCACTTTTGGAATATTTTCACTATCTGTAATATTATATGAAAAGTTTTTTTTTTTAAATTTCCGTTTCTTGGTGCTTTTCGTTTGTTTTGTCATAATCACTTATTTGAAGCCTCTGATGTTCTCTTATCCTGGTTGATTTCTTTGAAGTAATGTTGATCAAGGTGCAACTAGGGTGTGTACCTATCCATAGACCAGGAGACACTGGGTTTTGTCCAAAGTCATTGCAGAGCCTATGACATCTAAATGGGAAAAGGGAAAAGAAATAGTTTATTGCTGCAAAGCAAGTAGCTTAAGAAAGACTCACAATAGTTTGTATCCATTTTGATACTTTTAAAATAAATTTACTACTTTTTAACAGTCCTTTGCTCTTCCATTCTGTATTTCCTGGAAGTTTTTCTTCCATTCCTCATGTCCAGTCTCTAACATTGAGTGATCATTTATTGAGCTTTAGTTCTGTGTCAGTCACTCTGCAACGGTGTCTATACCACATTATAACACTGACTTCTCCTAACAGCTCCAGGAGACAGGTTCCATTATTTGCACCTTGTGACATATGTAACTGGGGAAAAGAAAACAGAACCTCATAGGTCCCATCCGCTCTATATAAAGCAGGTGCATTCAGCTACTTGCAGTCAACTCTCCTCCAAAATAATTCTCTCTCCAAACCTGAGAGTTATCATTAGCACAGTAGTCCTGATAGATTTTACTTTATGTGCTTCTGTATTTTAGGCTTTTGTGTGCATTTTGTTCTAGTCCACAACACCTGCTGTGTGTCCACAGCAGTCTTACAAGACAGAGTCTGTGTTAGTCCACAAGGTCTGCCATAACAAAATACCATAGACTATGTGCCTTAAACCACGGTAATTTGTTTTTTCACAGTTCCAGAGGCCAGAAGTCCCAGATCAAGGTGCCAGCAGATTCACAGAAAGAGAGCTCTAGTGTTCCTTTCTCTTCTTCTAAGGAAACCAGTTTTATCAGATTAGGGCCTTAACCCTTCTGATATCATTTAACCATAAATTAGCCTCAGAAAGATTCTAATTTTGGTCAGGTCTTTAACATGTGAATTTCGGGGGGCACACAATTCACTCCAAAACAGGATGTATTCTTAAGGGCCGTGCCCTCATCTTGTCCTGCCAGATCACCAGAATGTATTCTTGACTGGAGCAGAACACGTTGGACTGGACCATTGTTTCTTCGTGAGCTCGTCATTCACCACATACAGTCTGTACTTTCATAGTAAAGAAGTTAAAATAACCTTCCATTTAAAAGCTTTACATTTTACAAGAACCTTTTTTTCCTATCAATTTCCGAAAGCAGCCCTATAGATATGTTCTTGGCATTGATGAAAAATCACTATAGCTTTTGTGAAAAGATATGAACGTGTAATGGGTATGCATGTGCATAAAATTTGAAGTTCATTTTTTAGCTCATTATATCTAACTTTTTATGCACATCATTGAATGCTTTTTGCAGTTTTCAGTTTTACAGGGATTTGTGATATTAAATGGGGCTTTCCTGGTGACTCGGATGGTGATATTAAATACCATCTTAGTTATTTTAATTTTGCCAACTGATATAAGTTCATGCAGGTATAGTAATTATGTAAAATTAATATTTGTATAAAATTGTCCAAAAATGGTTCCACAAATGTAACAGAATTTTTTAAATGATGATGTTATATTTGATAATATTGATGTTATAAATATTACAAATGTAACATAATTTATAAATATTATAAATTTATAATGTAATTTTATAAATTACATTTAATTCTGTTACATATAAATATTTAAGTATTACAAGCATTTATAAATGTTATAAATTCTGTTATATATAAAATGATGTTATAAATATTACAAATGTAACAGAATTT
This sequence comes from Capra hircus, assembly GCF_001704415.2. NCBI lineage: Eukaryota > Metazoa > Chordata > Mammalia > Artiodactyla > Bovidae > Capra > Capra hircus. The sequence continues at coordinate 50,409,802 of NC_030813.1, forward strand.
TTTAAAATGATGTTATATTTGATAATATTGATGTTATAAATGATAATATTTAGTCCAAAATATCTAGTATATTATTAGCTTTAAAGTTCAAATAAAAAATGAATCAGTTCTGATGAGATGGATGAAACTGGAGCCGATTATACAGAGTGAAGTAAGCCAGAAAGAAAACACCAATACAGTATACTAACACATATATATGGAATTTAGGAAGATGGCAAGGACGACCCTGTATGCAAGACAGGAAAAAAGACACAGATGTGTATAACGGACTTTTGGACTCAGAGGGAGAGGGAGAGGGTGGGATGATTTGGGAGAATGGCATTCTAACATGTATACTATCATGTAAGAATTGAATCGTCAGTCTATGTCTGACGCAGGATACAGCATGCTTGGGGCTGGTGCATGGGGATGACCCACAGAGATGTTGTGGGGAGGGAGGTGGAAGGGGGGTTCATGTTTGGGAACGCATGTAAGAATTAAAGATTTTAAAATTAAAAAAATAAAAAATAAACAAACAAAAAAAATAATAGGAGTTAAGGGGTGGAGGGAGTCAGTTGAAACAGCAATACTATAAGCTTAATAATCCTTTACAAGGACAGTCTCAGTGGATTTTCATGCATAGTGGCATAATTGATCTGACAAAGAGCCAGTAAGTCTGATTCCCCCTAGCATTTGGAAATTGCCAAACATGTAACCGAGGCTCATCCCACGCTCTGAGTGACTCTTCACAAACTATTATTATGTATGCATGCAACACTGTACATCAATACAAATTCATGGACACATCAAGTTTTTTTTTTCCCTCACTTTGCCTTTTCATTTTCTTAATAAAATTAAAAATTCATGTGATAAAATACATAATGAGTAGCCTGGGAACTATATATATATATATATATATATATATCCATTGGGCTGTAGGAAATGGTGATATTTTAGGTATAACACAGGATAAACCCATAAACGTCAGAAAAAGAAAGCTCTTTTCTGTCCTTTAGTCAGAATTTCTAGGCAATGGAGCATAATAGCTGAATAGATCTTTCCTAAGAAGTACAAACTTTCTGAGCTAACTTTACATTTGACCCCCAATATTAAAAATAGCAAGTTAAACAGTTGTTTCATTCAGGGAAATGTCAATAAGTGTAGCCTAAATCTGAATGTATTTTAATCATGTCTAAATCTGCTTTTCGTTGAACACAAGGACCAGTTTTATATTCAGAAATGGCATTTCTATAGGGCATTAGGGACAAAAGATGGTAATGCTTTTTTTTTCCAAACTGGTGCAAATGCTATTAGGTCAGGAGTATTAAAATTTACTTCATTACAAAGAAGTCTTACTTTTTTTTAAAGTATTTTACCTTTCATAAGAAACTACTTGTGTATATATGTATGTATATGTATGTATGATATGTATATGCATGAATATGTGCATGCTAAGTCACTTCAGTCATGTCCTACGCTTTGTGACCCCATGGACTGCAGCCTGCCCAGCTTCTCTGTCCATGGGATTCTCCTGGCAAGAATACTGGAGTGAGTTGCCCTGCCCTCCTCCAGGGCATCTTCCCCACCCAGGGATCGAACCTATGTCTCATATCTACTTGCATTGGCAGACAGGTTCTTTACCCCTAGTGCCATCTGGGAAGCCCATGTATATGCATATATACATATAAATATATTCTATACATAGAAAAGTAATACAGTTAACATTGCAGAGAGAAAATACTTATCTTATGCCAATTAGGTGGTTATATGCAGGTACTATTTTAGCCACTGGAGAAACGGCACTAATAAACATAGACAAACATCCCTTCCCCCATGGAGATTCAATTACAGTGGGGAAATAAAAAAATAATAGCTAAACTTATTCAACATGCTGTGTTCCACACACTGGTCACCATATTTTACATATATTATCTCATTAAATAGGTACAACAGCCCTACAAAGAACACCTGTAATTGTCTTCATTCTGTAGATGAGGAAAGTTACACACAGAGGGAGCTGAGTAACTTGCTCACCATCCCACAATTTGCAAAGCGTCTGAGCTGAGATTCAAGTGCAGGCAGTCTGGCTGTAGAGGCCACACTGTCCACTGCTGTGCATATGCCAAGTACAGGGAACACATCTATTTTACAGCCAGCTAGTTCTGTGAGAATGAAATTGAATCCACCGACTTCTCTTAAAGGCTTCAATAATATTTTAACTTTCCTATTTCAATATCTTTTACTATGTTCTTGAAATTGGATCACTCAGTCCAATTTTTTTTTCATAATACCACCTTAAACCTTAAAGTTCAAATCAACAAATGGGAAGATAGATGTTAGACTAGTCCATTTCCCACTTTCTCTCTACCCATTCTGTTCTTTAAGAAACACCTCATAAATATATTTTCCCTTTTTTGTTATTTTGTTTTAATGTTCTTCATTTTATTAAATATTCACACATAGTCTGTTCTGTAAGTTATTAATACAACTAGGAAAAAACAAATTTATTAATTTTTGTAAATTGCCATTTGATTAGGATGGGAAATGCCTTTATATGCGAATAAAATTTTATTTAGAGAGAATTAAAAACCTACTTTGTGTTTGTTATTGTTGTTTAGACCCTTAGTCATCTCTGCCTCTTTTTGATCCCCATTGACTGTAGCCTGCCAGGCTCCTCTGTACATGGAGTTTTTCAGGCAAGAATACTGGAGTGGATTGCCGTTTCCTTCTCCAAGGACTCTTCCTGATCCAGGGATGGAACAAGTCTCCTGCTTGGCTGTCAGATTCTTTACCCCTGAGCCATCAGGGGAAGCCCTTTCTTTAAACTAGTGCTGATTATTAAGCATTCGATTAAAATATGACCTATGTCATTTTCAGTTTTTTTCCTCTTAAAACATTTTATCAGTCTATTTCCTTATTTAAACTTCGCATATGTTTCTTTATAAGACACATTTTTTCTTTTTTATTTTAAATTTATTTTTTAATTGAAGGATAATTTCTTTACAGAATTGGAGACATTTTTAATCACCTAAAATTCAGAGGGGTATCATTGAAGCCCATCTGAAATTGCTTCTTTATGACAATAATGATATACTCATTTCTGCTATGACAGTGTCTTCCTAATTGCTTATTCAACAGGTAGATGTCTCAAAATATATATCTTTGTAATATAACTCTGGATTCAGCTCTATGTCTCTATACACTTGTGATCTGGATTGATCTTAGTATACATTTTATAAGATTTAAAGTTTTTAAGTTTCAGAATTAATCAAATTTTTGAGGCTGTTATTTTCATACTCCATCTAATAATTCGTAGAATTTTGTTTGTTTAACAATAAGTATTACAAGTATTGCCGTCCTTGCTGTTATTTCCTACTAATAAGAAGAAAACATGATTAACTGGTAAAGAACCCAATTAATAATCTCAGCCAGACCTCACATGAATTCTTACAAAGCCCAGCAGATCACTTCTTTACCATGTGGTTAAAAGTTGAACTCCCACTTGGAAACAACTTATTTAAAGCCAAAGAACTCTGGAAATTAATCAGTGTTAGTCATAGGCCTGGGCTTCCCTGGTAGCTCAGCTGGCAAAGAATTCACCTGCAATGCAGAAGACTTTGGTTCAATCCCTGGGTTGTGAAGATTCTCAGGAAGAGGCATGCAACCCACTCCAGTATTCTTGCCTGGAGAATTCCCATGGACAGAGGAGCCTGGCAGGACAGAGGAGTCCATGGGGTCGAAAAGATTCAGACACAACTGAGCAACGAAGCATAGTGCAGCGCAGTCATTGGCCTTATAAGTGTGAACATCATACATACATTTTAACATTAGTGTATTGTAAGAGTATAAGCAAAGTAGAGGATGGAACAGCTTGGTTTGAGTTGGAAAGATCATTCAAATTTAGTGTATGAAGATGGATAATTAGTGATGAATCTGTAAACTTCAATGTAGATATTGGTGCACTTTCAGAAAAAGGAAAAGAGAAGAAAAGACAAAGAATGCCATGTGTTCGGCATAACCAAATTGTAAGGACCTGATGAAATCCACAATTCAGTCTGTATTGTATGTAGTTGTCAATCTAGCAAAATGTTTCCTGGATACACCTTGTAGTTTGTGTCTTATATTTTAATCCACCTAGGGAAGGGAATTGTTTTCAGTCCCCAGAAATAATAGTATGAATACCTACCTTTGACAATAAGAAAGTAATAAAAATGCATGCTTATGTGTTCTTGAGAATTTATCTCTATTATTTTTGGACTTTTTGATTGTTCTTTTGTGAAACAAGAACAATTATTTTTTCAGAGCACAGGGCAGAAACTCCGAATGGCAAGTAAGTTACAATTGTGTAGCTGCTCTGTTTCACCCAAGAAGTGCTTCAGTGAAGAATTTACTTTACTATATGCTTATGCTTTCAAATATCTATCATATTGTTTACTCATCATTAAATAATGTGAACCTTGAGGGACTTAAAGTGCTTGATATCCCCACTATGTCACATTATGGTTAATGGGATAGCATATGCCTATTGTGAAGGGAGGACAGACATGGCTTGTGAATATAAAATCAATCCATACACAGTATTTCTGTAATCTTTGTATGTCTGTATACATTTTTCTACATCAGAAATGCTCAGTTCTACATTTCAGGCTACAGAGGTGCCAGGCGAAGAAAATGAGAGTGATTTGCATGAAGCCTAAACAAAGGAAATCCAGCCACGCTTCTAGCCTTTAATTAACTGTGTCGTACACTCTTGTGCAACCTATCTCATGTTCAGAGATGACCTGCATGCTGCTCTTTTGATCTCTAGCATCAGTAAGGACTAAAAGAGGACTGCCACTTGAGCTGTGAATTTTGTTTTGATATTTAATAGTATCAGAAAGAAATTATTCATCACAATCTATTTCATATAAAAAGATGTTGAAATGCAGACAGATGCTCACATCTAAAAGCATGATGTGTTTTCCCATATAATATGCCTCTGCATTAGTGAGTACAATCCTTCCTGAGAGGCAGATGCAGCTTTTATAAGGTTTATTTTGGTCTTGATCTCTGAAGTTGAACAGATCACTCGGTTTTTCTTTATCTCATTTTCCCAAGGTATACAAAACTCCATGGGAAATAAGAAACTGTAAAAATCAAACAGTGAAACATTGGATATTGATGAATGTCATTTCTATGATAGTACACAAGCTATCTTCAAGGAGGAAGGAGGGAGATTTGGCAAAAATGAAGTAATGATGCCAAAGCTGAAGCTAAATATTTTCCTATAAGAGTCAGTTTTAAAAAATAAAGAATTACTTGTTACCAAAAATAGGTGTTGTCATTTTATTCCTAGCACTCATCTGTGGAGGAGAATTGAAGACGTATTCTTTTGTCATTTGGAGTAAAAACAGAAATGTCTTATTGAAGAAAGGTGCAAAAAAATATGGTTCAGAACCAGAGAGGAAAATCTCAATTTTAAAAAAAAAAAAAAAAAGCAGGATTTTGTTCAGAGTTCCCAAATAATGTTTGGCTTCTTTCTTTCTTTCTTTCTTTCTTTTTCTTTTTATCATTTAAGCTGGTTTCTTGCTAGGCCTTTTTACTGAATAATTGAAAAAGAAGAAAAAAAAAGATGGGGGAGGAACTTTTTCAGCAAAGGCAAAAGATAGTAAAAAATAAAAGAACTAAGGGAATACAGATAGGAAGTTGTATCTTTCTGTACTTGTATGATTACCTACATTCCCCCTCCCCAAACATATAGTTGAAAACATCTGAAAAAATTATCAAGCCCCAAGCAAAGTGTTGGAGAATAAAACATAAAATCCTATGTACCTTCTACTTCCCATGTTCATGCTTATTTCTACACTGTCTCTGTCTCTCTCTCTCTCTCACACACACACACACACATACACACACACACACACACATACGTCCATACTCCCTCAAACTCAAATGACATTAAGTTTTAAGACAGTCATACATTTATCTTTGCAACCCCCCACCCAAACAAATCAGTTTAGGGAGCATTGAAATTTGGGGGCATGCTGGCATTTTTGAAAGCTGCTTTCAGAAATATGATCATTAATCCTCTCAGTAGATTTCAAGTCGTGGAGGAAGATTGCTGGAATAATGGCTTCAGCAAAGTGGGCATTCTGCATTCGGCAGTCTTCTGCAGGACATCAGACTGTAGGCAATCTGTGTTTCTCAGCCCTGCAGCATCCTCTGCAGCAGAGACAGTTTGTGATAGTCTGAGGTGCTGCTCTTTTTCTTCCCCTGTGGCTTTCTGTAAGCTTTTACACTTGCTCTAGCTTCATTTTTCCCACCAAGCAGGCTGAGTTTTCTCACTGTCTCAGAGGAAGTCAGATGTCAGTAGGTACCAAGCAGCCAAGTGATAAGAATATTTTAAACACCGAAAGTTTTTGAAGTTTTCAGGATCCCAGCTGCATTGAGAAAGCTATGAAGGACTATCAAATTTGGGGTTTTCTCTTTTAACAGCAAGTTTCCAATATTACTCGATCACATAACTAAAAAATAAGAATAAAGGTAGATCTCAAAGTTTGCCTAAGATGTGTCTCCATCAACCTAATTGAGGAGGGATGTTAAGTAAGATTGCCGGAAGTTACCTGTCCAAATGAGCGTTGTTTATTCATCTATCTAACCCCCAATTATTGATGTCTCATGGTAGTAGGTGTATAAAACAGGAGGTTACAGTCTCATGAAAGACAGTCTTGTAAAGATATCATTTTAATATAGTATAGTAATGGCTATCATGGGAGTTACAGGTATTTTGGGAAGGACTTAACTGATTCTTAGGAAGGTTGGACTAGTTAATGACTTCACACAAGTTATAATATGGCTTTAATTTCTTTCTTCTGCATCAGTCTTGCATTGTTGTACATAGGCACTAACTGTTCTTATGAGAGCTGGATTGGAACCTCATCCTCCTTTACATTTCAACAGGTGTTGGCTCTTTATGCATTTCTAATGGATTTTTTCTTTGATTGTTAAAATTAGAACCAGTTCATGAGCAATTCAGTTAGCCTCATTGCTTTGTTATTATCTGTCACATTGACCAAAAGCTAAACTTGCTCACTGTAACTGTTTGGTCTGAATTCTCATATCAAACTACCTTTAAGTGGGAACTATTATTCATTGAAGAGACTGAAAAAAAAAGACACATGCTGAAAAGTGATTTCCAAGAGAGGAGTCCTATATGCTTTTAATCAACATTACTGGAATGTTTACACCCTCTTGAGGCAACTTCTTTGAAAATTAGAACAATTCATCTGAATCATAAATTGTGTTTTTCTAAAAACAGCCATGTAATCTTGTATCTTCATACCTTGTATTTATTTATACCTTGATTATCAAAAGCATTATAGCCTGGGAGATCTTAAAAAAAACCTTAATGATTTTTTTCTTAAATTTCTAATTACTTTAGATGCTTTCCATTTCTTCTAGTGTTCTCCTTTTCAGCCGAGCACCTTTCCTGTATTCTATTAACACTAGTACTTGTTATCAACTGGCTTCCAGACAATCCTACTTAAGTGAGTGGTTGATGAGAGCTTTTGAAATATCGCCTCTCCAGGTTATATTTCTATTCATGGAGGATTCTGGAAGAACAAAAAGCCCTGATGTGAAGCTTTCTAACAAAGGGATTTATATAAGGCATTATCCAGAATACAGAGGAAAACATTTGGAGATAAAACTATCCTAATTGATCTTTCTCCTATCATACTTGGTCCCTTGATCTCTTAAAGGGGTCACTTCACAATAGATCTTTAGTTTTTTGTCCAGGTGGCAGAAAGGAGTAAGATATTCCTTATTTAGTGCCAATGCCACTCAGGGTCTAATTTCTTAGTTATATATATATATATATATAGTAGTTTTAGTTGCTAAGTCAGGTCCAACTCTTTGTGACTCCATGGACTGTAGCCCACAAGGCTCCTCTGTCCATTGAATTCTCCAGGCAAGAATACTGGATTGGGTTGCCATTTCCTTCTCCAGGGGATCTTCCTGACCCAGGAATCAAACCCAAGTCTCTTGCATTGCAGGCAGTTGATTTACTGACTGAGCAATGAGGGAAGACTTATATATGTATGTATATATATGTATGTATACATAGGAGGTACAGAAGATCCCCTGAAGAAGGAAATGGAAACCCATTCCAGTGTTCTTGCCTGGGAAATCTGATGGACAGAAGAGCCTGGCAGGCTACAGACCAAAGGGTTGCAAAGAGTTGAACACGACTTAGCGACTAAGCATATGTATATACATTAAGTCAGTTCAGTTGCTCAGTCGTGTCCAACTCTTTGCAACCCCATGGACTGCAGCACGACAGGCTTCCCAGTCCATCACCAATTCCCGGAGCCTACTCAAATTCATGTCCATCGCATCAGTGATACCATCCAACCATCTCACCCTCTGTCATCCCCCTTTCCTCCCACCTTCAATCTTTCCCAGCATCAGGGTCTTTTCCAGTGAGTCAGTTATTCGCATCAGGAAGCCAAAGTATTGGAGTTTCAGCTTCAGCTGAATTCAGCAGGAATTCAGGACTGATTTCCTTTAGTACAGACTGGTTGGATCTCCTCGTAGTCCAAGGGACTGTCAAGAGTCTTCTCCAACACCACAGTTTAAAAGCATCAATTCTTCAGTGCTCAGCTTTCTTTATAGTCCGACTCTCACATCCAGACATGACTACTGGAAAAACCACAGATTTGACTAGATGGGCCTTTGTTGGCAAAGAAATGTCTCTGCTTTTTGATATGCTATTTATGTTGGTCATAGCTTTTCTTCCAAGGAACAAGCAACTTTTCATTTCATGGCTGCAGTCACCATCTGCAGTGATTTTGGAGCCCCCCAAAATAAAGTCTCTCATTGTTTCCATTGTTTCCCCATCTATTTGCCATGAAATGGTGAGACCACATGCCATCTTAGTTTTCTGAATGTTGAGTTTTAAGCCAATGCTTTCACTCTCTTTTTTCACTTTTATCAAGAGGCTGTTTAGTTCTTCACTTTCTGCCACAAGGATGGTGTCATGTGTGTATCTGAGGTTATTGATATTTCTCCTGGCAATCTTGATTCCAGCTTGTGCTTCATCCAGCCCGGCATTTCACATGTTGTGCTCTGCATATAGGTTAAATAAGCAGAGTGACAATATACAGACTTGACATACTCCTTTCCCGATTTGAAACCATACTGTTGTTCCATGTCCAGTTCTAATTGTTGCTTCTTGACCTGCATACAGATTTCTGAGGAGGCAGGTCAGGTGGTTTGGTATTCCCATCTCTTTAAGAATTTTCTACAGATCATGAACTCCTTATTGCCAAATTCAGACTTAAATTGAAGAAAGTAGGGAAAACCAGTAGCCCATTCAGTTATGACCTAAATCAAACCCCTTATGATTATACAGTGGAAGTGACAAATAGATTCAAGGGACTAGATCTGATAGAGTGCCTGAAGAAATATGGATGGAGGTTTGTGACATTGTACAAGAACACTGGACAGAGGCAGGAATCAAGACCATCCCCAAGAAAAAGAAGTGCAAAAAGGCAAAATGGTTGTCTGAGGAGGCCTTACAAATAGCTGAGAAAAGAAGAAAAGTGAAAGGCAAAGGAGAAAAGGAAAAGTATACCCATATGAATGCAGAGTTCCAAAGAAAAGCAAGAAGAGATAAGAAAGCCTTCCTCAGCGATCAATGCAATGAAATAGAGGAAAACAATAGAATGGGAAAGACTAGAGGTCTCTTTAAGAAAGTTACAGATACTAATGGAACATTTCATGTGAAGATGAGCACAATAAAGGATAAAAATGGTAGAAACAGAAGATGTTAAGAAGAGGTGGCAAGAATACACAGAAAAACTATACAAAAAGATTTTCATGACCCAGATAACCACAATGGTGTGATCACTCACCTAGAACCAGACTTACTGGAATGTGAAGTTCAGTGGGCCTTAGGAAGCATCACTACGAGCAAAGCTAGTTCCAAAGGTAATGGAATTCTAGATGAGGTATTTCAAATCCTAAAAGATGATGCTGTGAAAGTGCTGCACTCAATATGCCAGCAAATCTGAAAAACTCAGCAGTGGCCACAGGACTGGAAAAGGTCAGTTTTCATTCCAATCCCAAAGAAAGGCAATGCTAAAGAGTGTTCAAATTATAGCACAATTGCACTCATCTCACAAGCTAGCAAAGTAATGCAGGTATAAGATAACATTGTATTTTAAATTCTGGGGTAATTTTTTTAAATTTAAATTTATTTATTTTAATTGGAGGCTGATTACTTTACAGTTTTGTATTGGTTCTGGAGTAAATTTTGGTCTGGAAGTCTCTTATCCCCCAGAGACAACAGAAGCTAATAACTTGAATTTAGATGATAATTTTTTTAAATTAGGAATTCTGTTTGTATTATTTTTGAAAAATATTAAAAAGAAGCAGCATGCAGAAAGGTCACATATTTTAAATGCTCTTGTCCAGGCTTATGGTAAAAAAAAAAAAAAAAAAATTGGAAAATGTTACTTTTTGGGAGAACAACTGAATTGATTTTCTGGAAATTAATTGTTCTTGTTCAGTCACTCAGTTGTTTCTGATTCTTTGTGACGTCATGGACTGCACCATGCCAGGTATAAGGCCTGCAACATGAAAGGAGAGCAGAGGGCTAGATGTTCTGGAATGGGCTTCACTGTGTCATTAGCCTTGGCTGCAATCTTCCCCTTCATATTTTGGCATCTCTGTTTCCTTGTTTTTGCGTTGCCAACTTTTCAAGTCTCCTGAGGCCTTATTTTCAATAACTATTCCTGAAATTCACCCCATTCACTTTCTACAGAATTTGCAGAATCTCTGTGTAATTCTCTCAGGGCAACAGTTTAAGCCTATCCTTAGGTTGGGATATTCTATTGAAAGTATATTTACACTGGTGCATGTTAGTGGTTTGATATGTTAATATCACTAGCACCTGTATGTAGGAATTAGAAATTAACTTAATGCTAAAACATTCCAGCTAGCAATGGTTATTTTAACTGTCTAAGTCTGGCTAATGTAGGAGAATTTTCTTTATTTTTCCCTCATTCTTTTTTCTTTTCGTTTTGTTTTTCAATTTTTTTTAATTAAGTAGAATGTAGTAAACCGTAGATAGATTTTTGTTGCAGTGGGCTTTTGAGCATTTAGTAATAAAGTTTGCTTTTATCACTAGGTCTTTTATATCACTGATATCATGGTGAATTATTTCATGAATCAGAATATAGCAATATAATTAATCATTTGAACAAGATGCATGATGTGTCTTAACACTTTAAGTATTTTTAATGCATTTTTGAATTATTCTCCATCATGGCAGTTTATATCACGGTTTTCAAAAAGGTGTGAGCTAAAACCATTTGTGTAATGATAAAATGTTTTAATATACTTTATGTAGTTAATGCTGAATCATATTTAAGAAAATGGAGACATCTCCTACTATACAACCAGGAGACTTTAATTTACGTCCTATGGGATGTTGGCTAATGCAAATAATCACCATTTTCCAGGTATCTTACAGGCCTTACTTTAGTCTTGAATTAGTTTTCTATTGCCTTTGTAACCAATTATTAATAACGTAATAACTTAAACAATGATTTATTTCTTATATATCTGATGGTCAGAAGTCAAAACTGGGTCTCCCTAGGCTGTTATCAATGTATTGGCTGCTGTGTGTTTCTTTTTGAAAGATCAAGAGGGGAATCTATTTTCTTGCCTTTTCCAGTTTCTGAAAGCTGCCTGCATCTTTGTCTCTTGACTCTCGTCCATCTTCAAAGCCAGCAATGGCTGGTAAAGAGTCTTTTTCAAATATCACCCTGGCTGTCTTCTTTTTCTCTCTTAGTCATTTAAGGACATTGTGGTTACATTAGACCCACTTGGATGATACAGAAAAATATTCTTATTTTATGATCAATTGATTAGAAGCTAATTCCATCTGCATTTTTAATTCCTTGTGCTATGTAGTGTAACATATTCATAAATTCCTGGGATTAGGATGTGGACATCTTGGGGGGAATCATTCTGTTCACTGTAGGTCTGATAGGCAAACATTCTAAAAACTTGATAAAAACAGTTTATAAACCACAAAATATTATTTGGGCAGTCTCCAGTCTGCCTTTTCCCCATGAAATCACCAAATAATTATTTTATTATTATTTCTGTATCTTACTTTTCCCTCAGAAGAATTCTTTTTGTATTTGAAAAAGCTTAAGGATAGAAAAAGTGGCAATGATTTCTTCTTATGTATAAAGCTGTCAAATGTTTTGAGATGTAATGTGATTTAGTGATTCACTCTTAACTTTAATAACCATTTCTGACTGCAGCAACTTTTCACACTATTTATTGAACTTACTAATTAAGTACTAATTAAGTAAAATACTATGATTGTTGTTAGATAGGGTCTGACTGACTTGATCAACAAGAGGCAGTAAAGAGGTGAGATTAGCTTTGAAACAGGGTAAATTTGATTTCTCATTGAGTCTTCAATATCCTCATCTGTAATTTGAGAATAACATTGTGTGCCAAGTAGTGGTATTATGAAGGTTAATGGGATAATGGAGCACGGATCCTAGGACATAACAGAAACTCAACAAAGGATAGTGTCTTTACTCTCTAGGACTTGGCCTAACACTGATGCAACTAGAGGAATAACATGATATCAGGGCCATCTTGAGGGCAGTAAAAGGTAATTATATCTGGCACTAGACATAATTCCTCTCTTTCTAACTGCTATGGCTTATGATTTGTTTGATTGCTGAAGCCCATACTATGATTGGACTAGTAGTTATCAAAAGAGGAAAAGTTATGCTTCGGTTTAGAAAAGGCCATTCATTCATAGCTTACTGATATGCATTCAGTTTAGTCTCATATGTATTTCCATTGGAGACTATGGAACCAAAATAATGTCCCCCCCTGAGAAAGAAAAAAGAAATGTAGACCCTGGAGAAAAGATGCAGTTTCATCAATTCTCATCAATTAATGTTCCCTGAGATCCTAGTGGAGACATTACCTGCGGCCTCTTTGATTTCTGAACTTTGCAGGACACATATATGCGGACATCTCTTGGTTCCTTAAAGTCTGATAGCAGTTTGTATCTCTTTGGCTGAATGAGAAAGTTTCAATAGGACTGGGTTTTCTATAAGTGAAGTAGAATGATAGAAGCAGTCCCTAGAAATCTGAAATGCATTAAATCTTTCTTGCTTTAATGTAAAATGATCAAATACATAAGCATGCCTGGAATTATTCTGTTTTCCTATTGTAATTCTGGTGGGCATTTTTGTAGAAGGGGTTCAGTATATCTTTGAAGAGGATTTCAATTCTCAATACAACATACTTGCAACATTTTTCTTCTAAGGGTTAGAAACATATATAATAGATGACTAACAATATCACTCACATTTAATATAACATCCAGAGAATTCCATCATGACTTTTGCATTTCATAGGAAACTCAATGGCCCTGGTGATGAAACTGTAATTTAGGCAAATAATAATATAAGGAAATCTAGTCAATATATATTTACAGTATGAAATGAAATTATGACTTTGATATAAAAACATTTTGTACCTATTATTACACTCCATAGGATTTTTCCCAGTATATGTTTTTTAGTTGCTATGAGTTTCATTTCCTCATCTGTAAATGTAAGTGTTCTAATAATGTCTATTTATAGACATGCAGCTCAAGTGAGATTAAATAGGTGAAAGTAGTCTATAAATTGTAGATTGCTCTAAAAAGATTATTTATATCTACTGGATAGAGGCCAGGAATGTTGCTAAACATCATAAAGAGCACAGGGAAGCTACTCATGACATGGAAATAGGATGCTTAAAATGTCAGCAGTGACAAGGAAGAGAGACCCTGCCCACTGGGTCCCACCTCTACGCTGCAGGGGAAAAGGAGAGAGAGAAGTTAGTAGAAAAAGGTAGATATTTAGACAGGGCTGCCCAAAGTGGCCTTGGAGACTAGGAGTCAGGGAATAAATATTCTGACCTTTATCTTCTCTCTCTTTTTAGTCTGAGTCAAGAGTTTCCACTGACTAAACCTGGCTGTAAGCCAGAAAGAAAGGGATTCTGGGCATGCAGTCTATATTGGGGGTTCGATCCCTGGGGTGGGAAGATCCTGTGGAGAAGGGAATGGCAGCCCACTGTAGTATTCTTGCCTGAAAATTCCATGGACAGAGGAGCCTGGAAGACTACAGTCCATGGGGTCACAAAGGGTCTGACACGACTGAGTGACTAACACACAATCTATACTGGTCGGCATCTTGGGTGTAGAGCCTGGTCATATGGATAAGGAAAATTCAGAAATGCATTTCTGTAAATTAATTCTTCCCCAGATAATTTGTGTTTGTTCATCATATTAAAACACATTAAAACATTTTCATGTGCTTTGTTCAATGGTATAATGTTGTCTGTTGGTGCTCACTCAGTGATTTAATTTACCAAGTTATTGAAATTATGTTGAGTGCTAGGTACTGATCCAAGTGCAGAAAACACAAAAAATGAACATAAAATGGTGCCCACTCTGGAAGCATCTTTGGATGTGGTGGGAGAGACAGCTATATAAACAAAGCACTAAAGCACTTGGCCTTAGGAAGCATCACTATGAAGAAAGCTAGTGGAAGTGATGGAATTCCAGTTGAGCTATTTCAAATCCTTAGAGATGATGCTGTGAAAGTGCTGCACTCAATATGCCAGCAAATCTGAAAAACTCAGCAGTGGCCACAGGACTGAAAAAGGTCAGCTTTCATTCCAATTCCAAAGAAAGGCAATGGCAAAGATTGTTCAGACTATGGCACAATTGTAATCAGCTCACATGCTAACAAAGTAATGCTCAAAATTCTCCAGCCCAGGCTTCAAAAGTATATGAACCGTGAAATTCCAGATGTTCAAGCTAGATTTAGAAAAGGCAGAGGAACCAGAGATCAAATTGCCAACATCCAGTGGATCATCAAAAAAGGAAAAGAATACCAAAAAACATCTACTTCTGCTTTATTGATTACGCCAAAGTCTTTGACTATGTAGATCACAACAAACTGGAAAATTCTTCTAGAGATGGGAATACCAGACCACCTGACCTCCCTCCTCAGAAATCTGTATGCAGGTCAAGAAGTAACAGTTAGAACCGGACATGGAATAACAGACTTGTTCCAAATTGGGAAGAGAGTACATCAAGGCTGTATATTATCACCCTGCTTATTTAACTTACATCCAGAGTACATCATACAAAATGCCGGGCTGGATGAAGCACAAGCTGGAATCAAAATTGCCAGGAGAAATATCAATAACCTCAGATATGCAGATGATGCCACACTTATGGCAAAAGCAAAGAAGAACTAAAGAGCCTTTTGATGAAAGTGAAAGAGGAGAATGAAAAAGATGGCTTAAAACTCAACATTCAAAAAACAAAGATCATGATATCTGGTCCCATCACCTTGTGGCAAATAGATGGGGAAACAATGGAAACAGTGACAGAGTTTATTTTTGGGGACTTCTTAATCACTGCAGATGGTGACTGCAGCTATGAAATTAAGACACTTGCTCCTTAGAAAAAAAAGCCATGCCCAACCTAGGCAGCATATTAAAAAGCAGATACATTTGCCAATATAGGTCTATCTAGTCAAAGCTATGGTTTTTCCAGGAGTCACCTATGGATGTGAGAGTTGGACTATAAAGAAAGCTGAGCACCGAAGAATCGATCTTTTTGAACTGTGGTGTTGGAGAAAACTCTTGAGATTCCCTTGACTGCAAGGACATCCAACCAGTCAATCCCAAAGAAAGTCAACTCTGGATATTAATTGGAAAGACTTATGCTGAAGCTGAACCTCCAATACTTTGGCCACCTGATGTAAGAACTGACTCTTTAGAAAAGACCCTGATGCTGGGAAAGATTGAAGGTGGGAGGAGAAGGGGACGACAGAGGATGAGCTAGTTGGATGGCATCACCGATGCAATGGACATGAGTTTGAACAAGCGCCTGGACAGGGCAGCCTGGCATGCTGCAGTCCATGGCGTCACGAAGAGTTGGACATGACTGAGCTACTGAACTGAAAACCCTTGGACTGCATATATATGAAGTAGTATGGGAGAGAAAAAACATACTAACTTTTCCTGGAATGTAGATAGTGACCTTCATAGAACCTTCAAGGTCAAGTAGGTGTTTTCTGGACAGGGAAATAGAAATATTTAGGGCAATACTTAGAGGTGTCCTTTGTCACAGAGTGGAAATGGTGAGTGATAAAATGAGTGGAGTTCTTGTTTCTAAGGATTTTGTGCTCCATACTAAGATATTGGAACTGGAACTACAAAAAGTAGTTGAGAATCATTAGTTGTATGGCTAATGCTAGTGCAAAGTGACAATTTTAAAAAAATTTCTAACCTCTATACCCTTGTATAGTATGAGCCAATCAGAATTTTGTCTTTAAAATCTTTTAAGATATCTTAAACGTGATGCTGTACCAATTCAATTATTTCTGAGTGAGCTTAATATAGTGAAGATTTTACAGAGGCATTTGGATGTTCAAACGTGATAGTACTTAATAAATGTCCTTTGCTGGGTTATTCTGATTAAAGTGTTAGAGGATCAAAGATCTCAGAAACATTTTGAGAATAGGAGTCCCTCTTCTGCTTCTCAACTAAAAAAAATGTTTCTTAAATCCTCACATGCACACTATGAAATATTTCTTGTATCATTGTCTTTTAGAAAGTTGTGAAATAATCATAGTTTGGAAATAGTTTTTTTGAAAGTTTGTCAGCTACATAATTGGAACTCAGGTTTTATCTTATGTAAAAGTGAGAGTGTCAGTTGCTCCGTTGTGTCCAACTTTCTGTGATCCCGTAGAATGTAGCCTGCGAGGCTCCTCTATCCATGGAATTCTCAGGCAAGAGTACTGAAGTGGGATGCCATTTCCTCCTCCAGAGAGTCTTCCCAACTCAGGGATTGAATCTGGGTCTCCTGCATTGCAGGTGGATTCTTTGCCATGTGAGCCACCAGGGAAGTCAGCCCTTACATTATGTGGATGCACTTAAATTTGATACTCTTTGATATTCTTTAAATGGGGTTGCAAAGACGACTAAGCACAGCAGAGCACAAATATAAATATCTACATTTTTTCTTAGCCTCTATAAAATTTATTAATCTTTTTGTTCTCACAACACATTTCCAAACCAAGAGAATAATGCCAGGAGTGGAGGGGTATCAGCAGCTACCTGCTGTCTCTTCTCTTTAGTTTTGAATCTGAAGTTTGAAGGAAAATTTCACTATAGTTGAGTAGCCTCAATATTTCACTTAAAATAATGAATCTCCAAAGCTATCTTTTGGTCTGAATGTGAGCAATGTAAACAATGCAAATAAATATTAGAAGATGTGGGCTCTTCTTCTGCTGACACTTTTTCAAACCTTCCTAAGTCCTTGTCTTTCAGTGAATCTTGGTGATTACTGGTGGCCACAGAAGTTGGTGATGGAACTTTGACCCAGATTCTTCTACACGCAGTCTCTTGTTTTTCTCTTCCCTTTAGCATTCTTGTTTGGGAGTGAAAATGCCTGAGAATAAATGGGACAAAATTTGTGAATAAAGGTGTTTGACCCCACACACGCTGTTACTAATTAAATAAATGGTAATTCAATTTGCAATGGTGTTGGTAAATGATATGTTACTGTAAACCAGTTAAAAATATTAGGCTTCAAAATGGGAGCATTTGAACTTGGTGTCATGGATTTTGGGAAGTTCTGAAAGAAATAAGTGCTTAGATTCCAGGAATCTCTGATGAAATTATATTAATGAAAGCGGAAGAGTTATTAGTGGATTGGTATGGAAGATAAAATACCACAAATGTCAGCATCATGCCTGGGCAACTCTTTAAGTCACTATTAACAATCATGGGCACTATAAAAGACAAGGTCAAAGCCTTTCTCTTAACTTTTTGAACCAAATCTTTTTGTTTCTGGTACATATCTCATTTCCCTTCATGTATCTTTAACTGCAAAGAGAGAGATAACCTTTACAACTCTTTTATTGATAAGAAACAGAATGAAAGTCTCTCAGTTTATATGCAGTTGCTGTAATTTGTGAACAGCATATTTTCTGAGTGGTAACGTTGTTAAGTTAGGAGAAATCTCATAAAAAGTATATTTTCATATAAATTACAAATTTTTCTCAGTTGATGTATGAAGATATAATATCAACAAACTTGAGACATTTTTGAAGTAGGCCCTAAGCCTTAGGAAGACTACCAAGAACTCACCATGTAAGGTGGCGTTCCATGTGCCATGTAATTTTGGATTTTTGGCACAGGGCTCAGACAGTTTGAGCCTGGTTTCCATGGCAAGGACCATTTTTAGGCTCTGTTAGAGAACAGATTGATTCTGTTATCATTCAGCAAATATTTATTAAATACCTATATTCTGTTGGGCTCTGTTGTTCTCATGTTGCTTACATTCTTATTTAAAATGAAGATATAAAAATTGTTATATATGTGATGAATTTTTAAAAATTGCAAAGTAGCCCCTTCCAAGTATTCTTCTCAAAGGAGTAGTTACCAATACCTTGTAACTTCGTTGCACACATAAATAAAGAAAATAAATAATTAAAAATATAATTTAAAATAAGGTTTGAATTATATTTGACTACTAGGAAATTGCAGGCATGCAATTAAAAGATGCTTACTCCTTGGAAGGAAAGTTATGACCAACCTAGATAGCTTATTAAAAAGCAGAGACATTACTTTGCCAACAAAGGTCCATCTAGTCAAGGCTATGGTTTTTCCTGTGGTCATGTACGGATGTGAGAGTTGGACTGTGAAGAAAGCTGAGCACCAAAGAATTGATGCTTAACTGTGGTGTTGGAGAAGACTCCTGAGAGTCCCTTGGACTGCAAGGAGATCCAACCAGTCCATTCTGAAGGAGATCAGCCCTGGGATTTCTTTGGAAGGAATGATGCTAAAGCTGAAACTCCAGTTCTTTGGCCACCTCATGCGAAGAGTTGAATCATTGGAAAAGATCCTGAGGCTGGGAGGGATTGGGGGCAGGAGGAGAAGGGGACAACCGAGGATGAGATGGCTGGATGGCATCACGGACTCGATGGACGTGAGTCTGAGTGAACTCCGGGAGTTGGTGATGGACAGGGAGGCCTGGCGTGCTGCAGTTCATGGGGTCGCAAAGAGTCGGACACGATTGAGCGACTGAACTGAACTAGGAAATTTACTGATAAAATCTTCATTTTATTCAAAGTGTTACTGACGATAGAAACCACTACACATAATGGCAGAACGTTAAAAGACACTCCTTGGAAGAAAAGCTATGACAAAACTAGACAACGTATTAAAAAGCAGAGACATCACTTTGTGGACAAAGGTCTATCTAGTCAAACCTATAGTTTTTCCAGTAGTCATGTATACAGATGTGGGAGTTGGACCATAAGAGAAGGCTGAGTGCTGAAGAACTGATGCTTTCAAATTGTGGTGCTGGAGAAGACTCTTAAGAGACTTTTGGATAGCAGTCAATCATAAAGGAAATCAACCCTGAATATTCGTTGGAAAGATTGATGCTGAAGCTGAAGCTCCAATACTTTGGCTACCTGATGTGAAGAGGTGACTGATTGAAAAAGACCTTGATGCTGGGAAAGATAGAGGGCAGGAGGAGAAGAGGGTGGAAGAGGATGAGATGATTGGATTGCATCACTGACTCAATGGACATGCATTTGAGCATACTCTAGGAGATAGTGAAGGACAGAGAAGCCTAGCATGACTCAGTTCACAGGGTTGCAAAGAGTCAGGCATGACTTCGCAACTTCTCAACAAAATATATTTGAGTGTGTTTCTGAAGCAGGTCTGACCTCTGGGTCAGAAAGATCCCTTGGATAAGGAAATGACAACCTACTCCTGCATTCTTGCCTGGTGAATCCTCATGGACAGAGGAGACATTCATAGTGTCACAAAGAGTCGGACATGACTGAAGCGACTTAGAGTTAGCATGCATGCATGTGCTTCTGAAATACATTTTCATAAGATACACTGAATCTCTATACACCCCCTTGTCAAAATGGGCTTCCCTTGTGGTTCAACTAGTAAAGAATCCACCTACAATGCAGGAGACCTGGATTCGATCCCTGGGTTGGGAAGATCCCGTGGAGAAGGGAAAAGCTACCCATTCCAGTATTCTGGCCTGGAGAATTTCATGGACTGTATAGTCCATGGGGTGGCAAAGAGTTGGATACAACTGAGCGACCTTCACTCCACTTGTCAAATTGGAGTCAGGTTGGACTGTCAATAATAACTTAAGCCTCCTTTCTCAGTTAGCACGGCCATTGTCTTATCTACTCAGCCATCAAGATATGCTGCAAACCCAGAGGGATGGGGTGGGGCTGGAGCTGGGGGGATGGTAGTTGAGGATATGGGGACACATGTACACCTGTGCTTGATTCATGTCGATGTATGGCAAAAACCACCACGATATTGTAAAGTAATTAACCTCCAATTAAAATAAAGAAATTAATTTAACAACAACAACAAAGAGATATGCTGCAAACACTCTCTAGGTTTTTCTGGAAGGACCGGGCAGTAGTAGAATGGTTTACTCTGAGCCTCTCCCATGACTCATTAGAACATGTCCTGAAATAAGTTCAGTTCCATATCAGGCAAGCAGCAAAGCATTCCCAAGACATTTATCAAGTGAAAAGGAAGGAGGCTGTCAGATTCAAGCAGACCTAGTGATATGAGCAAAAATGTATCACTTTATTATTTTTCCTTTCTTCTTTAGAAAACATTATATATTGATTTATTTTAGATTGTTTGGGATCTGAGGTGTTTCAGGTTTGCAAAGGTTGTGAATTAAAGGTCTTAAATTGTACAGTGTTAATGGGAATGAAATTCACACCCAATGCAGGAGATAGTAGTTGGAAACAATAAATCTTGTCAGGCTCAAGGTACTTTTATTGCTGTACAAAAGTGAAGGTCATAAGATAATACTATTCAAGGAAGTATGTAAGACATTTAAAGAGATTCATCATTTATCATATGACATACAGATACCCTTTTAAAAGATTTCAGTATTTTATCTTCAATTTGATTTGGTATTTAAATATTTTAAGTGAACCCTTGAGAAAACCATATTTTTTTTTTACATTATCTAATTGCATAGTTTAACAAGTGAATGGGTGGTCAAGACTTCTGATGAGTTTCTATAACTATTTGGTGGTATTCAGGTGGCTTCAACAATTATGTTTATAAGGAGGCTTAAGGACATCCACACTGACAGAGGATCTATTATATATCAGACACTGTGCAAGGTGTGTTTAGGCTGATTAGGTCATTTAATTCTTACAGTGCTGAAGGATATTGTTTTTGTGTTGGTTTTCTCAGGTAAAGAAACTGAGGCTCAAGCTTGAACAACTTGCCCAAGATTGTATAGTTAATAAGGGATAGAGCTAGACTGAAACCTGAGGCTCTGTGACTTCACGGATTCAACTTTCTAAGAGGTTGATATAATAACACCAGGCTCACTTAACATCTCGTAATATTTGTGCATTTCTGTAATACTAACTGGGGCAAAAACTCAAATGTGCTTTACCTTAGAAAGTTGTAAAAATTTATTGTTCAAAATTGTATGTGCATCTCTGTTTTCAAATAAATAAACTGCATGTAAAAATTCATTTTCTAAAATTTTAAAGCTACTGCTTTCTTCATCTCTTGGTGGTAGTTGTAAGTGATGCACAGTTCTGGTTCTCGTAATTGTTTATATCTAGAGAAGTTTCCATGAAAGAAAGTGAAGTCTCTCAGTCGTATCTGACTCTTTGTGAACCTGTGGATTATAGCTTGCCAGGCTCCTCCATCCATGGGATTTTCCAGGCAAGAATACTGGAGTGGGTTGCCATTTCCTTTCCTGGGGACCTTCCCAACCCAGAGATCGAACCTAAGTCTCCCGCATTGCAGGCAGGCTCCTTACTGCCCGAGCCAAGAGGGAAGTTTACAAACAAGTTGCTTGTTGGGCCCTGAAAACTCTCTCTACCTCCATGTACTTCTTCCTCACTGCTGCTCACAATAAAAAGAGAGGCCTCTAGGCCTATCTTTGTCCTCCTAAGTTATTTTCTCAGCAAGTGAAGTCTTCAGTAACTTCCTATAGGATAAAGAGAAGACTGATGAGCAGAGGAAAAGAGTCTTAGCAAGTGAATTAATTAATCTGTACTTTTTGATTCATTTCCCAAGTATGCTCTGCTCTAGCCACACTAAACTATTTGCTCCTTGCTCTGTGGAACATTTGCTTCATCAGCTTCATGCTTTTTGTACATTCTTTTTCTTCTGTCTAAAATGTCCTTTGATCCTTCTCCATTACTCAGCAACAGACATATATTCCAAGACTTAGTGTCTTAGCTCAGTGTCACTTCCTATGCAGTGTTTTCCCTAACTCCCAAGTAAATGAGTTATTCTCCTGCTTTTGGTCTTTATTCAACATAGAGTGAATAAAGAACATGCTGTGTTCTAATTAATTTTTACGTGTCTATTCCAACAAGATCATGGCATCTGGTCCCATCATTTCATGGCAAATAGATGGGGAAACAGTGGAAACAGTGTCTGACTTTATTTTTCTGGGCTCCAAAATCACTGCAGATGGTGATTGCAGCCATGAAATTAAAAGATGCTTACACCTTGGAAGGAAAGTTATGGAAGGAGTTAGACAGCATATTGAAAAGCAGAGACATTACTTTCTCAACAAAAGTCCATCTAGTCAAGGGTATGGTTTTTCCAGTAGTCATGTATGGATGTGAGAGTTGGACTATAAAGAAAGCTGAGTGCCAAAGAATTGATGCTTTTGAAGTGTGGTGTTGGAGAAGACTCTTGAGAGTTCCTTGGACTGCAAGGAGATCCAATGAGTCCATTTTGAAGGAGATCAGTCCTGGGTGTTCACTGGAAGGACTGATGTTAAAGCTGAAACTCCAATACTTTGGCCACCTGATGCGAAGAGCTGACTCATTGGAAAAGACCCTGATGCTGGGAAAGATTGAGGGCAGTAGGAGAAGGGGATGACAGAGGATGAGAGAGTTGGATGGCATCACCGACTCAATGAACATGGGTTTAGGTGGACTCCAGGAATTGGTGATGGACAGGGAGGCCTGGCGTGCAGTGGTTCATGGGGTCACAAAGAGTCAGACACAACTGAGCGACTGAACTGAACTGAACTGAATTCCAACAACACAAGAGAAGACTCTACACATGGACATCACCATATGGTCAACACTGAAATCAAATCGATTATATTCTTTGCAGCCAAGATGGGGAAGCTGTATACAGTCAGCAAAACCAAAACTGGGAGCTAACTGTGGCTCAGATCATGAACTCCTTATTGCCAAATTCAGACTTGAATTCTAGGGAATTGTAGGAAAAACCACTAGATCATTCAGGTATGACCTAATTCAAATCCCTTATGATTATACAGTGGAAGTGACAAATAGATTCAAGGGATCAGATCTGATAGAGTGCCTGAAGAACTATGGACAGAGGTTCATGACATTGTACAGGAGGCAGGGATCAAGACTATCCCCAAGAAAAAGAAATGCAAAAAAATAAGATGGTTGTCTGAGGAGGCCTTACAAATACCTATGAAAAGAAGAGAAGCAAAAGGCAAAGGAGAAAAGGAAAGGTAAATCCATCTGAACGCAGAGTTCTAAAGACTAGCAAGGAGAGATAAGAAAGCCTTCTTCAGTTATCAATGCAAAGAAAGAGAGGAAAACAATAGGATGGGAAAGACTAGAGATCTCTTCAAGAAAATCAGAGATACCAAGGGAAATTTTCATGCAAAGACTAGCACAAGAGAGGACAGAAATTGTATGGACCTAACAGAAGCAGAAGATATTAAAAAAAGGTGGCAAGAATACACAGAAGAACTCCGACTCTTTGCAACCCCATGGACTGTAGCCTACCAGGTTCCTCCGTCCATGGGATTTTCCAGGCAAGTATACTGGAGTGGGTTGCCATTTCTTCTCCAGGAGATCTTCCCAACCCAGGGATTGAACCTGGGTCTCCCACACTATAGGCAAAAGCTTTACCACCTGAGCCACCAGGGAAGTCCTAGGTCTTTCACTTTCACTTCAATAGAAGGAGAAGATATTAAGAGTGGCAAGAATACACAGAACTATACAAAAAGATCTTCATGACCCAGATAATCACGATGGTGTGATCGCTCACCTAGAGCCAGACATCCTGGAGTGTGAAGTCAAGAGGGCCTTAGGAAGCACCACTACGAACAAAGCTGCTGGGGGTGATGGAAATCCAGTTGAGCTGTTTCAAATCCTGAAAGACGATGCTGTGAAAGTGCTGCTCTCAATATGCCAGCAAATTTGGAAAACTCAGCAGTGGCCACAGGACTGGAAAAGGGTCGGTTTTCATTCCAATCCCAAAGAAAGGCAATGTCAAAGAATGTCAAACTACCGCACAATTGCACTCATCTCACACGCTAGCAAAGTAATGCTCAAAATTCTCCAAGTCAGGCTTCAACAGTATGTCAACCATGCACTTCCAGATGTTGAAGCTGGATTTGGAAAAGACAGAGGAACCAGAGGTCAAATTGCCAACATCCGCTGGATTGTCGAAAAAGGAAGAGTTCCAGAAAAACATCTACTCTGCTTTATTGACCATGCCAAAGCTTTTGACTGTGTGGATCACAATAAACTGTGGAAAATTCTTCAAGAGCTGGGAATACCAGACCACCTGACCTGCCTCCTGAGAAATCTGTATGCAGGTCAAGAAGCCACAGTTAGAACTTGACGTAGAACAACAGACTGTCTCCAAATAGGAAAAGGAAATACGTCAAGACTGTATATGGTCACTCTGCTTATTTAACTTACATGCAGAATATATCATGAGAAATGCTGGGCTGGATGAAGTACAAGCTGGAATCAAGATTTCCGGGAGAATTATCTATAACCTCAGATATGCAGATGACACCACTCTTATGGCAGAAAGTGAAGAGGAACTAAAGAGCCTCTTGATGAAAGTGAAAGAGGAGAGTGAAAAAATTGGCTTAAAATTCAGCATTCAAAAAACTAAGATCATGGCATACAGTCCCATCACTTCATGACAAATAGATGTGGAAACAGTGACAGACTTTATTTTGAGGTGCTCCATAATCACTGCAGAGGGTGACTGCAGCCATGAAATTGAAAAATGCTTGCTCTTTGGAGGAAAAGCTATGACCAACCGAGACAGCACATTAAGAAGCAGAGACATTACATTTTCAACAAAGGCCCATCTAGTCAAAGCTATGGCTTTTCCTGTAGTCATGTATATCTGTGAGAGCTGAACTATAAACAAAGCTGGATGCCAATGAATTGATGCTTTTGAACTATGGTGTTGGAGAAGACTCTTGAGAGTCCCTTGGCCACCAAAGAGATCCATTAAGTCCATTCTAAAGGAAATCAGTCCTGAGTGTTCATTGGAAGGACTTATGCTGAAGCTGAAACTCCAATATTTTGGCCACCTAATGTGAAGAACTGACTCATTGGAACAGACCGTGATGCTGGGAAAGATTGAAGGCAGTAGGAGAAGGGGACGACAGAGGATGAGATGGTTTTATGGCATCACTGACTCAATGGATATGAGTTTGAGTAAGCTCCAGGATTTGGTGATGGACAGGGAGGCCTGGTATGCTGCAGTCCATGAGGTTGCAAAGTGCTGAACACGACTGTATTCCTGAACTGAAGTGATTCCCACAATGATAGAACTTGCTCAGGAAATAGGATTATATCTGATTAATCACTGAATTCATGGTGTCCTATACATAGTAGACTCTGAATAAAAGCTTAGAGAACAGTTTCAGTGGTCAAATTAATGAATGTAAGCAACAAAATTTTATTTAGTACATATTTAGTATGTTGCATGCCAGGGAGTGCTCCAGGCATTGGGATATGGCAAAGAATAGCACTGACAAAAATCACTGTTGTCTCTGCTATCATATCTGCTGGAGGGATCAAATGGTAATTAATGATATAAATATGTAAAGTATTATGATTAAATGGTGGCAAGTGCTGTGAAAATTATGCTGAGACAAGAGGTGTCAAGGATGCCATCCTTCTTGGACAGATACAGCAATCACTCTGTTTATTTTCTATCCTGATTCCTTTTTGTTTTTATACTTTTTAATGGTAAAACAGAAGATATTGAGTTTCCTAGAACTGGTTGATCAGCTTTTAGGAAATTCTGAAAGAAAAGGTTCTTTGATAGACAAAAGAAACCCTATCAAACAGCCAAGTTTATGTTGAGCTGTGTTGTATAAAAAAAAAAACAACTCCTATTTTCTAGGAAGAGTGAAAAAATGGAGATTGAATACTAAATTATTGGATGCCACAGGTTTATCTTTATACAAAAATAAAATAAATTATAGAAATATTTCTTTATCTTAACTATAATTTCATTGAAATACAAATAAATACATTACAATATATACTGTGTATATTTAAATATATGTGGCTTCCCTGGTGGCTCAGACAGTAAAGCATCTACCTGCAATGTGAGAGACGTGGGTTTGATCCCTGGGTTAGGAAGATCCCCTGGAGGAGGTCATGGCAACCCACTCCAGTCTTCCTGCATGGAGAATCCCCATGGACAGAATAGCCTGATAGGCTACAGTCCATGGGGTCACAAAGAGTCGTACACAACTGAGTGACTAAGCACTTACTATAAATATAAATAAATAAATATATATATATATATATATATAATAGAATCAAAGGCTTTTTCTACCGTATTATGACCTAATTTAATCAAAATATTTTAAAATAAATTAAGAAATAAATGCTGCTTTACATCAGAAAATACCATCATTTAATTTTCACACACTAATCTGCATGCTAAGTACAGAGCTATCCTACATATTATTTTTTTTAGTTAAAAACAAATGTGGCTCGAAAAGCTAGGGTTATATTTCTGTCTTTATTTCTTTTCATTTGATTTCAACACTTTAGCCACCTTTATCCCCAGTAATGAAACTTAGTCCTATCTTTTCATCAGACTCTTCCTTTAAAATACTGGCATTACCTCTGTAGATTGGAAATAGAGTGTTCATGTACACATGCATACAATTTTTATTACTGAAAAGAAAAATCAGATTTTAAAGTTTCCAGAAGTATGAGAGTTAAGCTTCAAGTTCCATTTTTTTTTTTCTCAAGGACAGTATTCCCAGTGTTTCTGCATATTTGTGGGTATTCCCTTGCCAAAATTCCTCCCATGATATCTGTTTCCTAACTGTTACTGAAGATATTAAAAGGGAAGAAGAGAGAAATGGGAGAAGAGGGTCTTCTATTGCTCCAAACACTCCTCAGTGTTCGCTTCCTGCCAGCTCTCCTCCTCCCTCCTTTCTCCTCACAGCCTCCTTGGAGTTATGAGCTTGCTTTTTTCCCCAAATTCTTATTTTCGTGTCCCAATTCTTCTCTCCCTTTCCAGGGCTCTGAGAAGTGTTGGCTACCATTAAGCTATATCACAGAGAATCTGTTGGTTTCTTCTCCTGATCAATGATTGTCTCTTCTTGTTGATGGCTGATAGTTCTGTGATAGTATTTGGCAATTGGACTGAAATGTTCTATTTCTAAAGTGAATTATTATTATTTTTTAGTTATAGGAAAAATAATCATGTATTTTTTTCTGTTTGGATTTTCTTGTTTACATTTTGCTTCTACTGCTGCTGCCTGTTATCACTTCTTTGATAGTTCTGTCACATGACAGAATAAAAATGTTCAGATAGAATAAACAACCAGAAAACTTTTAGTATAACACTATCAGAAAAAAATGGGCCACTTTTTCGGGTATAGTTATGCTTCTTATATGATTTTATATTAAACAAGTTTCATGTATTAATTTTTCTCAATGTAAACTGTCTTTATCCTAAATTTGATAGAATTTGTTAAATACTTCACTTTACCATGATATTCCTCAAAGTACAGATGACACTGATGAGCCCTCCTGAAAGTACAAGTGAGAAGCACAAGAGTAAGGCATCCCTTCGTTTTGACTCTTTCCCCCTCCTTCTGAAGCATCTCAACTGTGTGTCTTAGAGAAAGGTGTCCAAAAATGAATCACAGAAGAGTTCCTCTTCCTCTTCATCCTCTATGTAGTTCTGTCTGCACCCTATATTAAGAAAGACCCACTTGCTTCAACTCCACTTCTACTTCTAAAATCAAGTGTCTGTGAATTCCCCTTAATCCTGAGGTTGATCATTTGGTTGAGTTAGCCTTCCTAAGGGAAACTGTTAGTTACTCAGTCATGTCCGTCTCTTTACAGCCCCATAGCTGTAAAGAGCCCGCCAGGCTCCTCTGTCCTTGGAATTCTCCAGGCCAGGATACTGGAGTGGGTAGCCATTTCTTCTCCAGAGTATCTTCCTGATCCAGGGATCAAACCCAGGTCTCCTGCACTACAGGCAGATTATTTAGCATCTGAGCCACCAGGAAAGCCCTCCTAAAGTAACTGCTGGCTTTTTAATTGGCATCTCTTACTTATGTCAAACTATATTCTCACCAGACACTAAGTAACAATAGCCAAATCTTTCAGGACTTTTAGACAGGACAGGATGAAGATAGATGCTTGGCAGCATCTAGGGAAATGGTTTTAAAATTTTTGTCTACAAAAGTTTCACCAGAGGAGCTTTTAGGAAGTACAGTTCTGCTTCTCTTCACCTCAGGCATGGGCAAGATACCTACATTTTTAAAAAGCACCCTGGGTTGTTCTTGTGGAAAATACTCTAGAGCAGCAGTATCTAATAAAATATCAATAGAAGCCATGCATGTAATTTTACATTTTCTAGTAGGCACAATAATACAATAAAAAGGAATCCTATAAAATTAATTTTAATGATATACTATACTTAACTCCCTGTATCCAAAACATTTTAATTCAATATTTAATCACTGTGTGTGTTCAGTCACATCAGTTGCTCAGTTGTATCCAACTCTTTGAGACTCCATGGACTACAGCCTGTTAGGCTCCTTTTCCAGTGGGATATTCCAGGCAAGAATACTGCAGTGGGTTGCCATTTCCTCCTCTAGGGGATTTAATCAATATACAATTATTAATGAGATATTTGCCATTCCTTTCATAAAAATTGTCTGCAGAATGTGGTGTGTGTTTTACAATGACAGGACATCAACTCATTTTAGATTAACTTCACTGCAAGTACTCAGTAACCATATGGAGCTATTGACTACCATATCGGGCAACACAGCTTTAGAGAATTGCTTTCAAATTGATATATAAGCTCTTGATGCTAAGTAAAAACATACTTTCTTGCGTGCTTATCATGTGGTTCACACCAAGCTAAGTTCTTAAAATGCATCATATTAAATCCAAGCAACAATAATAGGAAGCAGGTATGCTATTTTACCTACTTGGTAAGGAAAATACCATGCTTATTTCTCAAACAGTTAAATGAGACATGGCCTTTTTTCTAGTTTAAAGTCTTACACATGTTGAGTAATTGTGTCATATTAATATATCATAAAATAGAATGCAGAGGTAACATTATATTTATATATCAATCCCTCATGCCACTTAACCTTCCAGAACTGGAAGAAACATCCTTGGCATGAGATGCTTGGGAGGACTGGACATAAAAACTGTTTATTATAAA
Organism: Capra hircus; assembly: GCF_001704415.2. Taxonomy (NCBI): domain Eukaryota; kingdom Metazoa; phylum Chordata; class Mammalia; order Artiodactyla; family Bovidae; genus Capra; species Capra hircus. Next base: position 50,439,382 of record NC_030813.1, read on the forward strand.
AATGCCAAAATATTATGGGTCACTTTTTAAAAACAATTTTATGCTTCCCTTGTGGCTCAGAGGGTAAAGTGTCTGCCTGCAATGCAGGAGACCTGGGTTTGATCCATGGGTCAGGAAGATCCCCTGGAGAAGGAAATGGCAACCCGCTCCGGTACTCTTGCCTGGAAAATCCCATGGAAGGAGAAGCCTGGTAGGCTACCGTCCATAGTGTCGCAAAGAGTTGGACATGAGTGAGCAACTTCACTTTCACTTTTATATTTTCTTAAGATTAGTGTTTTCCTCCTCTGAGGCAATAGGAAACATTATAAACAATAACATAAAAATGCCATTTACTGATGACTATTAATTATCTTAAATATGAATGAATAAATAAAGAAATGCTGATGCTGAAGCTGAAGCTCCAGTACTTTGGCCACCTGATGCAAAGAGCTGACTCATTGGAAAAAACTCTGATGCGGGGAAAGATTGAGGGCAGGGGGATAAGGGAGCAACAGAGGGTGAAATGGTTAGAAAGCATCACGAGTCAATGGATGTGAGTTTGAATAAACTCCAGCAGATAATGAAGGACAGGAAAGCCTGCTGTGCTGCTGTCCATAGGATCACAAAGATTTGGACATGATTTAGTGACTGAACAACAAGTAAAGAAATAAAGTGGGCCAATGTATAATAAAACTATAAAAGCTACAGTTTTTCAAGGGTGAGACTCTCACCGTATCATCATTTGTTCAAAGAAGGTTATTTGTCAAAAGTTATTTACTCTTCTTTCCCCTGGCTTTCTGAGCACATGCTATGAACATCTTCATTTATTTTAGTTTTAAGTTGAGAGATTAAAGAAAAAAGCACTCTCTTTGCTTTTAATATTGCTGAATATTTGGAGATCAATTGCAGCTATTAAATTAAAATAGTTTACCCCTCGAGGACTTTCAAAGACCAAGGAAAATATTATATTAAATGGAAAATATTAGTCTTCTATTGTTATTATCTTGGACTAGATTGCATCAGATCTTCACATTAAGGCATGAAGTGCTTTGAAGATGTAAAGCCAGTGGTACTGTGTAGAATGAAGCATAAAATCAAACAAACATGTTATTTATCTTGGTCTTTGTAAGCAGAATCAACTTGTTGGATTTGTTTTTATCTATCAATAGAATGAATCTGCACACAGTCATAATGCTCTCAACTTGATTACTCAATCGAATAAGAAGGGCATAGATAAATGGCAAATAGCAAGTTAAATATGTTATGTTTGGCCTAAAATGGGTATATAATTTTTAAATCTTTATTTTTCTGATCCTAAGTGTAAAGTGATATGTCAATGAGTAAGATTTTTAGAAACATCCTGATATAAAGTTAAATTAGAGTTAAAAGTTTTGTGTAGATGGGTCACCATGGAGATCTCTCATGTGTAGACAATTCAGTGTAAGTTATTTGAATATCAACGGCTCTGTTGTTTATGTAAAATTATCTACCCATGTATAAGATAAACATGGACGCTTAGAAACTTCTCTTGATGTAGAGGCTACATTACCAAGTGGGTAAATCACAGTGTTACATCAAGTACAGCTGTTACCTCATGGGTATAGCTGTCTAATCACAAGTAGGAGATATAATCCCAGGGTGCTCTGTTAGCCTGGGATTTCAGGATCAGTTTTTTTTTTTTGATCCCACTATTTCTCAAATCCCTTTTCATTAATGATGAAATAGGGTCTCAATATCCTCAGCTGCCGCTTGGAAAGGAAAAAAGGAAGATTATGCTGCTCACATCCTAGTCATTTGGTATCTAAGTTTCTTTTTTGCTTTACTATAAATACTTACTTGCATTTTGATAAATTTATACATTTTAAGCATAATTCTCAGAATAACCTTTTCTATTTGGAATAAAAATGAAACTTAGAAACAGTGAAAAAGAGCACCAAGTAACTAAAAAAAGATGCTACCAAATGTACTTGGGAAACCTCACATAAGTCACTTCTAAGTCCCTACTCAGAACCTGCTGCTTCTCATTTATCCATGATTGTACCAATGTGCTTATTTGCCACTCCTAGTTTAAACAGCTGAATAGAATCTAAATAAAAAATTATTAACACCACATATGTATTCTGATATCAGAGGTATCAAGAAATATTTCTCAAATGTGAGGGAAACATATGTGTCTAAGAGTAAATCTTTTTCTGGATCCATAAAGTTATACATACTTCACTGGCTTCAGATAACACTACCTTAGGCAACCTGATCAGTATTTATAATGATCTCAGTGTCTTCATGTGTCCTTTGTTTAAGAATTCAGGTCACTATGGAACACATTTTAGAAATTTTTCACCCCAAATGATTGAATGTGTATTTAATGGGTACATTACTATATAGATTTAATTTTCATGAACATAAGTCAACCATCTTTGTATCTAATTTTAAGTAATGACTCAAGAATTTCATATCATAAAGTGTTTATAGTTTATAATTGACCCTAAGATGTTTATCTATGCAACAATGCCCAATCAATTCATAACTGCAGATTTTTTTTAAAGACATCAAAGTAAATATTACTGTTAAATTTTTTATATGACATTGAAAGAAATCAAGTGTGCCAATGAAATGTGTTAAAATACTGGCCTTAAATTCCACCAAATATTTGTTGTTTTGTGAGATGAAGATTGCAGTCCTAATTCTACTAAAACACACACAATTGACCTGTTTAACTGTTTGGTCTCTTATCTGTATACTTACATACATGATCTGCTTGGGAAATTTCTTTGTAACTAAGAGGCCAGTTAAGGGAAAGGGGAGTAGGTCTGCAGACACTTAGAATGGATTCAGGTACCTGAGTCTAAGTAAGATGAAAAGTTAAGTGACAATTATGTATTCAGGTGTCTCATTTCCTGCACATTGTTCCTGAAAACTACCTGGAATGATAAAGCCATGATATTAGATAGCCAACTTGGAAACCCTCCTACTTTGATATACAAGTCCCATTTTGCAATCTTAAATTTAAGAGCAAGAAAGGCCTCTTTTCCATGGTATCTGGTGGCTTTATATCTAATGATCATAACCTTCTAGCCTGGAATAGAGGCTATAAGTTATCCTCACGGAGATTTTTCTTTATCATTTTTAACACACTAATTTTTTTCTATGTTTTTACATTCTGGAATGTATCTTTAGGACTTGGTAACTTTAGGTAACGGAGAAGGCGTTGGCACCCCACTCCAGTACTCTTGCCTGGAAAATCCCATGGATGGAGGAGCCCGGTGGGCTGCAGTCCATGGGGTCGCTAAGAGTCGGGCATGACTGAGTGACTTCACTTTCACTTTTCACTTTCATGCATTGGAGAAGGAAATGGCAATCCACTCCAGTGTTCTTGCCTGGAGAATCCCAGGGACGGGGGAGCCTGGTGGGCTGCCATCTATGTGGTTGCACAGAGTCGGACACGACTGAAACGACTTAGCACCACCAGCAGCAGCAGCGGCAGCAGCAGCAGCGGCAGCAGCAACTTTAGGTAACTTTAGAATTTCTTGTCCAAGGTTCTGCTTTTTTCTGATTTTGCACTTTCATGAGCTTCTCTTATACTTCTGATTGAAACATTGGCATGAACAGATGCTCTGTGGACAAAAGGGATAAGGTTTTCTTTATTTTCACTATTGTATTTTCTAGACTGTACAAGTTTTTAAATTTTAGGATCTGATTGATAAAACTAGGATGCTAAAAAAGGAACTTAAATATGCATATGTGCACATATATATATATATTTTTTGGCAAATTCTATTTATTTTTTAAATGCTTTGCTGTTTAAGGAGAATGTGAGGTGTGTAGGTGCTGTAGAGTGTGGGAGAGTTTAAAAGTTGGGAGAGTTAAAGAAGGTATCAAAGGATTTGAGTCAATAATGACTTTCAGATATTCAAGTTGATTAATTAGTACTTCCTCTCGTACCTGTTGTTAGTGGTTTAGTAGGAGGCAATGCAGCAGTCAAAAGGGTGGGTCAATTATCTAGCCTACATATTTATAATTGGGAGGGAGTTGGGAGGAGCCAAACTCCCTCGAGACCGGAAGGGAACCTAGTGACGCCTGTTTAGAGACACTAGTGGGCTTAGAAAAGACGTCACAGGAAAGAGTGACAGGGGACTCCATACCAGTGGGATCTTTTCCTTTACATGCAGGAAAAAAAATGAAACTGAAAAGCCCCTCCTTAATTATTAAATGCTATGTGTATTATAAGTTTTGCAACAATCAGAAATTTTAGAGAATTTTATATACACTTTTTAAAAGGGCAACTAAAATTCAAATTTTGGTGCTATTTTATTCTTTTGTAATATTTCACTTGCAAAGTGATTTGACCTGACAAGACTTGTGATGTGCTAAGTGATAACATTATGTGATTTGAAATTTAAGTTTTATAATAACTGCTTCATTGTGTCAAGGGAAAATACATGTTTTTAAATTTACTTAACTGAGAAATGGCTGTTTTTACAGATATTATATAATAATTTTATTTGTTGAAATATTTATTATATAAAATCTCAAATGCAGAGGACCAATTATATATAAGATAGTAAAACAATGGCTCATTTAGGAAAAAAACCCTCTCTTTTGTATTTTATTAATATTTTGTGGTAAAAAATTACCAAAAAATGATTTTCTAGAATATTATATCTGATTCATTTTTATTATATTATTACCATTTTCATTACATTCTCTTCAAATTACAGTAGTTTGGATCGAACCCAGGTCTCCTGAGTTGCAGGTGGATTTTTTACCAACTGAGCCACCAGGGAAGCCCAAGAATGCTAAAGACAGTAGCCTGTCCCTTCTCCAGCAGATCTTCCCAGCCTAGGAACTGAACTGCATTGCAGGCAGGTTCTTTACCAACTGAGCTAGTAGGGAAGCCAAAACATGCTGCTGCTCCTGCTAAGTCTCGTCAGTCATGTCCGACTCTGTGCGACCCCATAGACGGCAGCCCACCAGGCTCCGCCGTCCCTGGGATTCTCCAGGCAAGAACACTGGAGTGGGTTGCCATTTCCTTCTCCAGTGCATGAAAGTGAACATAATTGGTTGTAAATAACTTAGCCAGTACAAATCCCCACACTATTGGGAATAACATGTGGCTACTGAAATCTTATCAGTGTCTCTTTCCTGAGCAGCTAAACTTAGCATGATTTTACATTTAATGATACTATAGGTATGGATTTGTTAAAATGAAAAATAAGACATATTTCCTGAATATGTTGTATTTGTTCACTGTGTTTTCAGGTAAGAATTAGCAGTCTGCAGTCATCCACTTTATAAACTATGATCTAATCGGAACTCAAGAGCTAAATAAGAACATGGATGATTAACCTTTAGTTAGTAGGAACCCCTAGGGAAAATTTCAGTGGGACAGAAAGTGATTACTGATGATTTTTCAAGTGGTAATCTTGCCTCTGAGAAAATACTGAACAGTTAACTTCACAGAACAGGGTAGTTTCTGTTGGATATTCCAGACAATTGGAGACCTTTTGCTAGCAGAAGTCTAAGGTACATTTTTAAAAGAGAAAGAGATCACAGTAAGAACTGTGAAAATATTCCTTTTGCTGGGGATCTTCAGGGCTTCCCAGGTGGTGCTAATGGTAAGGAATCAACCCACCAATGCAGTAGTAACAAGAGACACAGTTTCAATCCCTGGGTCAGGAAATCCGCTGGAGTAGGGAATGGGAGCTCACTCCAATATTCTTGCCTGGAAAATTCCATGGATAGAGGAGCCTGGCAGGCTATAGTCCATGGGGCTGCAAAGAGTTGGACACAACTGCGTGCGCGCGCGTGCACACACACACACACACACACGAATATTTAGTAGCTCAGCTAACAATCAGGAAACCCTTAGTCTCCAAGAGGTACTGAGTAAAAAACGGTTTTAGAATTTAATAAAACAGCCGTGTCAAATCTTACTGGTAAGGTAGAATTTGGTATTTATCTTGCAACTTTGAACTGGAACCTTGAGAGAATTAAAGTTCTCAGAAGAACCTTTGCATTGCCCATTAATCCTTATTTCTTATTGCATTGAAATAAACAACAGCAGAAGGGAAAACTCAAGCCCTAGTACACTAAAACCATTAAAGTAGCTGGCAAAATTATAATCTAGGTAACTTACCTTCCATCCTACATTGCTATAATTTTATCAGTTGAAAATGATACCCACTTCATTGGAGAAGATTGTTTAACAAGCTTTTAATCATCATAATACCTTAACAATATGATACTGAGAATAATTTTTTAAAAATAGTTTTGTGCTAATTTTGGATAAAAGATTCTTAGTAGATATAAATATGTGGCTGCCATTGCAATAAATCTAATGGAACTTTTAAAGGTCTAGCAATTGTAACTTATTCAGTCTCTGAATTTATTAATTCCACAGTTGAATATATTTTTACTACACACAGGATATTCTAAGTAGTATGTTTACATCTTCATCTTTCATTAGCTTAATACTGGAAATCTCAGAACTTTAAAAAATAAATAAATTATGTCATAAAGAGAAAGTCAGGTGAAGAGCTTTAGCTGTGAAACATTTGGTTCCTTTTCAGCTTCCCCAGGAAGCTCCACTTGCAAAAGAGATGTGAACAGGAAGACCTCAGCCTGAATCGAGATTAACTCGCTGCAATTCAGTTATCCTAAAGCAGGAAACTGCACTTGATAAATATCATAATGGAGTGAAAGTTTTAGAGTAGGAAGTTTTCACTCACGTGAGAGAAAAGTTCTTTGTGCAAACGATTTTGCTGTTTATGATGTCAGTAAATTTATTTAACCAGATGCTGATGGGTATATCATACATTTTCCATCTTACTTCTGACTTGATTTCCAATTTCCCTCATTCTGCTCTTTCCCCTGTGTTTTTAAAATTAACTAGAAACCTCTCCTAGAAGGACTTGTGTTTAGCAACACAACTACGGGCAAATAGGTGATGATATTTGCTGTAAAAACAAATAGAAATAATGCATTATTTTAAAATAAATTTCTTAAATTAAGTTTATTTAAATCAGATTCTTAAATCAGATTTAGGAGATAACGATAGTTTCAGGTAACTCTCCAAAATGTAAATTTTTTTACAACAAAATCAATCTAATATTGATTAGCAATGATTTTGTTTCCACTTTCATACATTATTTAAAATAATTGAATCTGGTGAGCATCATGGATCAGGGTCAGATAAATGTTTTCATAGCAGTTATTGGCAGACTTTTCCCTTCTAATGTTTCCCCTGAATAGAAGCATAATTTGCATCTAGTTAACTATTGATGAGTCCCCTAGTGAGTTTTGATTTTATGTATTTTTTGAGACCCCATTCGCGGAGTTGCAGGCGTGTAGAGTCAGGACTTTGTGCACACTGCTCCCAGTGCCAAGCCACATCTGCCTAAGGCCCCCGCGGACTTGGCTAAGGCCCGGCCCCCACAGGCCCTGCTGCCAGCTCAGGTGTGGAGATACTGCCGAGCTGTCACTCCGCATGGTTTCCTGCAAGTCAGCTATCTCGTTCCCATCTGTGTTGATATTCTTTCCTGGGTTTTTTTCACTGCTTGCCTGGCATGCATATATTTGTCTGATAAGCCTCAATTTGGCTTTAAGAGTTGCCTTCTCAGGTCGTGGCTCAAAATGAAGTTTTTCCCTGGGTATGTTTTCCCTTTAGTTGCATTTCTTACTATTAAATAATTCTTAACTTTGAGATGTTTCTGTTTTAAGGTACACTTTGTTAAGCTTATTAGGGTCCTTTTACATGTTGCCCATCCTGTTTTGAATGTCTTAATCCGTGAAGATCTCCCATAGTGTGAGTTTTGTTTGCTTTGAGTTTACATAACAGCAAAATGAGATTATTTAAATATATAATGGCATTTTTTTCCCTCTTCATTTTTATCTTACATAATTCTCTTTAGCCAAGAGGTCGCTTTTCAGCAGGAATTTATTTGGATAGCTTTGATTGTTAGTATTCAGGGCCTCCCTGCAAAGTCAGGGATAGATTGCATAGTGGATATATTTAGTCCATAAAGGGCTTTTCTATATCTAAAGTTTGATTATTTGTGCTTTGCACCATTAATTGGCAATTTCGGCCATACTCTTGATTATGCAGCTAAAATTTACTCTGAAGTGGTCAATCCTGTAGGCTTTGTACTTGCAAAACTCCAGTGAATTTATTGAAGGTGGAGTACTCCTAACGGCTGCTGGTGCAGACTTGGTGGGTATTCTGAGTTGAAAATGGAAGGGCAGATAATTCGAGTACACCATGCTCTGATTAAAGGGCCATGAACAGCTTCCTCCACTTACAGATTAACATCATTTTATGCTCTGTTTTCAAACAAGGAATATCTGTTCTAAAAGTAGATCCCACAGATAACTGCTAATGCACCAAGTTCCAGTTGCCCTTGCTTGAAATAGCCCATCAGATTTTCTTTCCCTTCAAGAAATAAATCATTATGGCTTTCATGTCTTTTGGCAGATTTCCTTCCTTATGGGACTGTGGTTTGAAATTGGTTTATGACTTCCTGCTTCGTAACAATAAAAAAAAAAACAGTGTTGAGTGTCTTAGCCCTGTTACCTAATGCGTTTGTTATGGAAACTGTTTCAGGTAAAGTAAATGGAAAGAGAAATATGAAACTCAGGTGGGAATAGAGTGCTTAGTTATAGCATATATTCTTCTTTTTTTATAGATTCATTCACCCTATAAGTACTAATTGAGTGTCTACGTCACGCTAACTTCTCTTATAGTGTAGAAGTTATAATTAAAGTTATAAACTGTGCTCCAGATGATTATAAATTAGAAGCCTGTCAAAATTCCTATTTAAAAAAGTAGGAATGAAATGCAGCTTCCTCACTGGAAAACTGGAAAACTGAATGAAAGCTTCATTTAATAATTATCAAAAACTCTCATTGTTAATTGTTGAAATTATACAATGAACAACATTGTAAGGGGAAAATATAAATTGTCTTTAATGTGCCTCTAAAAAATCAGTGTACACTTTAATGTTTATTATTAAAGAAACTATGTATGCTATAAGCTTATAGGCTTACTCTATATCACTATTATTTTTGCCGCTGAATCCCACTAGTGAGCAGGTGGCTTAGATCTGAGCTGTGACAATTTAAAGTATCAGCATTCTAAATATGGGTCTTATCTGTTCTGGAAAGGTATGTCATTAAACTTCTCTCCATTGAAAGCTAAGATTTCACTGACAAAACCAGGTACCTGAATGTCTTAAACAGGACACATTTGATCTATTTATTAGTACCAGATGGAGATATTTTCCTGTATTTCTCATACCTAATCTCTTCTTACTTTGAACAAATTCAAAATGTTGTCCTAACTACGTGGAGCTGACCGTATTTGAACAGCCCTACATCTGAAAAATGACTATTGTTAAACCAGGATTGTAGTGAAACCCAAGAGTTTTTCTTTATTGTCAACAAAACGAAACAAACTGTACACATAAGCTCTTGCATTCTGGGACTCCATTTAAAAGCATTTAGCAATTTGGTTGTACCCACCTTCAGAAAACCCATTCTAGGGTCTGGATCCCTGATATACTCAGAGGATACCAGCATTCTCTAAATTGTCAGGGAGGGTTTAGAAGTTGTCAGTTCTATTTTCCTGCCACCTAAAATCTGCATTTTCTTATTCTGACTGTTTGCTGTTCACAGGAGAGGGAAGTGGAAAGCTTCTTGTATACATAAATGTGATTTTTCCTTTGACTTTATTCTGCAAGAAGACACCAAATTAAAAATTTCAAAAAAATACTGTATAGCCTTAAGACTTTAACTAGTTTCCTATTTTCTTTAATAATTGCAGCTATCAGGAATCATAAATAAATAGAAACTATTTTTTGTTTTGAATTGTATAAAATTTCATTTTATAAAATTCTTCATGAAATTTTATCATAGAATCATAGAGCTAACATTAAATCATAGAAACAGAAGGGGATTATGTGTGACCTTTTCTTATACAGCTTTTATAGATTCAGATTTCCTGCAACTAACTTGATAATATGTTTCAATGCTAAAACTAAAACAAATATATTTCTTTAGTTAGCACTCTTTGGTTGCTAGGGCTTCCCTGTGGCTCAGACAGTAAAGAGTCTGTCTGCAATGCAGGAGACCTGGGTTCAATCCCTGAGTCTAGAAGATCCCCTGGAGAAGGATGGCTACCCACTCCAGTATTTTTGCCTGGAGAATTCCATGGACAGAAGTGCCTGGTGGGCTACAGTCCCTGAACAGGACTGAGCAACTGACACTTTCACTTTCTTTGATTGTCAGTAAGAGAAACCAGCTTAAAATATATCATGCTAAAATAGAAGTACATGGACTCAATCTTCATAAATGTATTCGAAGTTCAGTACCACCAGCATCTGTGCTCATGCTCTCTCTCACCCTCTTCCCCTCTCTTCCTCCCTCCCTCTTTTCTTCCTTCCCTCTCTCCTTTTCTCTCCTTCTCCATCTGTCTTTTCTGTGCATCCACATTTTTCTTCTTACATTGGAGATGATCCTTTTATCTTTTTCTACTCTAGATGATAAACCATGGCTGACAGTCCCATAGTTCTTTAATTTGCATGTTACATGCCCACCTGCTGTAAGACTAGTAACTTTTCTGGGTACCAATTTCAAATGCCTGCTAGAGAAATTCTGGCTGTGCCTAGCTTAAGATCTGACTTTTTCAGTCAGCCATGCCTGAGGGAGAAGGTCATGAGCAAGATATTCTAGAGAAGATATGAGTAGATTATATTAAATAATAACAATGATCATAATAATTAAGTGCTTACTCTATGCCAGAACCTGTGTCTAAGTGTTTCACTTGCATCATCCCATGAAAATAGTTATTAGTAAAACACTGTGCATTTAAAGTGTCTTTGCATGCATTATATTAATCCTAACAATCACTTCATCAATGAAATGTCGTGATTTCCATTTTATACTAAAACACTTTTGCTAAAACTGTTATTATATGACAGAGTCAGAGTTCAACCCCATCTTCTGATTCCTGCTCTAGAGCCTTTTAAACATAAAAGTTGCCTCCTTTTTACAGGGTGTCAGTGATATAAAATTTTGTGAAACATGGCAGTTGATCAGATGGAGTTGCAGACTCATAGGCTGTATTTGGTGTGTAATCATAGGCGCCCTTATAGTCATAGCTTCTTTTTTTTTTTTTTTTTCTTATCCACCCCCATCTTTTTTTTGGCTAATCCTTCTCTCTGATTTTCCCTTTAGCAAATACATCACTTAAGAATGCATTTAGCTGCAAGTAATAAATTAATCATGGTTAAGTGAAGGGTTTATTTTCCCCTGTAACAAGTTTCAGGAAGCTGTGGATCAGCAAGTTTTACTGAGGAATCATGGTACGGCTGTTCTCTTGCACTATGATCTCTTAGTTTTTATTTTCCTTTTCATATTCCCAAGTTGATGGCTTCTTTTCCTGGCACTCTGTCCCTGTTTCAGATTAGGAGAAGAAAGAGGGACAAAAAGGAAAAGGAACAACTTCCCTTGATTCTATTTCCTTTTTCTCCTAAGAATGAGTCTCTCCCCAAGGACTTTGTTCAGTATTTTATTAGCCAACATTTTGTCACATGGCTTCCCCTAGAAGAAAGCTAGATGGGAGTGAATATTTTTCTTTCTAGTTTTGATGGAGAGTGAGCCAAACTACACCCTATGCTTTAAGGGACCAGAAAGCAGTAACTCAGTTCTGGGTGCCACGTGCCTGTGAGTCCTCTCATATTGGGCTACTTCACTTGGGCATTTTCAGCATTTTCTTTGAACAACTGAATGACTCCAGTTTCTTTTAACTTTCTTAATAGGATCACTTTCCTGTTTTGCTCTGCCCTGTAGAGTCCCTTTCATTGATTTTTTTTTTTTAAATCCATAGCTGTACAAATACCCACGAGTTTACATTCCTACATATTCCCAGGAGGTCACCTGAGAATCATCCTGTTCTCCTGCTGTCCCTCTTTTACATTTTATAGATGAGATTCAGAAGCCTGGGAAGGCAAAGTTGCCTGGCAAGTGAGTGAATCTAAAATGCACTCCATGTCCCTGACTCTCAGGCCTGGTTTTTCCTAAGCATTTCTAAATAATTTCTTTGTGTTTTATATGTTCAAATTTCTTAGAAAAATAAAACTGCTGACATATAAAGTGTTAGTTACAGAAAAATGAAAATGATCCTGAAATGACGATATGGCAGTGAACAAGAAAGAGGAGTTTTGCCCTCAGTTAAGTTTATGTATCAGATTATATTTAATGTATGCATAGATTTTCATATTCTAATCAAATATTTACTAAGGGTTTACTCTGTGTCTTGGACTGTTCTCAATATGGGGTATACAGTTTATAACAAGAAAAACAAGATTCTTACTCTTACTGAGCCACTGAAGCCAAAAATTACCCTGTTTTCTAGGTAAACTCAGACCCCATCCTTTCCCTCCTGTTTATTAACTAATGCAGTAAAAGAAACACATGTATACACACATACATTTAATTGATAGCATTTCTTAATCTAGGGAATGCAGTAAATTCTAAGCTGCTTTTAATGTCTGATACATATCTTTTGGCTGAGTATGCAATTTAGTTGGATTTAAAATGGATCTAAATTTAAGTGAAAATTTATTGGACTGAATTCTAACAACATTGACTCTCTCTACCTTTATTCCTTTGTTTTATTGAATTTAACTTGAATGAAATCTTTTTTATTTGTCTAAGTCTATTTCTGTCTAGTAAGGAAGTTGAAATTGATCATGCCTTGACTTTGTGGGCCATCAGAGAACCATGACATTCCAGGGTATTGATTTTGTGGTGTTAAAGGGTGACAGATCTAGTGTTAAAGTGCCGAGAGAGAATTGGGTTTCAGATTGTACACCATAAGCAGTCCTGGCTTTTGCTGAGGCCTAGCTTTTTAAAGCAACGGAAAGAATTGTGAGTCTTATGTAATTTTTACTATATAAACTTGGAAAGATTAATTAAGCCAGAAGTGTGTGATCATGCATCCAGGAGACAAAGGTCCACGTGTGATAAACATATACTCTGCATATCTATATATAGACAATTTACAGTATTATATATGTGTGAATAGAGGAAGTATACTCTGTGCTAAGAATATTGAGTAATATTCAAGTCAGTATGACTGAATCTTTTCAAAACATGTTTCATCTCACATTTTGGAAGTCTCTTGATAACAAAAGTTTGATTGTCCCTTGTGAGACAATCTACCTGGAAGTCCCTTTTGATAACAAAAGTTTGATTGTTTATCCCACCATTCTTATCATCATTATTTTCCATATTGTTACATTGTGCTTTCACATAGTCAGGTACTAGAGGATGTGAGTTATGATGTGTACAATTCAGAGGCCAGAGGTCTAACAAGTATAATGCTTGACAACTTTTTGTTAACTTTTGGGACATGGAAGGTTGACAAGAACATTATAATAGCTTGATATAGACATAATCTGAGGAAGAGTAACCACGGTCATCTTTCAATGTCCCATTTTCCTCTGTATTTGTTCTTTGTCAGTTTAATGACCTTTTGTGTATGCACTGAAAATAACATTTTGATTATACGATTACTGTGTGGAAAAACTCTACTGAGCTAAGTCCAGGTGTATCTCTAGAAACTAATCAGAAGTGCACCAGATTCACTGACTTTCACTAATATATCACAGTCATTTTTTAATTTCTTTTCACATTTTCTTCCAAGTTTGCATTCTTGAAGAAGACTTTGACCTGCAAAGAAGAATAGAATGTATTTTATAATATATGTTTGTTCTGTTTTTTAACAGCATAAGTATTTTGCTTAAGCAGATTTTCTAGAAAGTGACAGCTTTGAAAAATTGGACACAGGAGCTGCTGGAAGCATTTCAGTTCCAGACAATCTAAATAGTGCAGAAGGGGAAAATGAAATATCACTGTGTTTTAAAGATGACAGTTTTGTCAAAGATTCCCTTTCACTCTTTGGCTTAAAACAAATGGAGTAAATCAGGTATATCTGTTCAAAATATGCATGTGCACTCTCTGAGGAAGCACTCCTTCCTAGCAATGTTCCTTCTGAGACAACCAATTAAAGAATTACTTTAAAAACATGTATCACAGGGGAGGGAGATGGGAGGGGGGTTCACGATGGGGAACACATGTACACCCATGGCGGATTCATGTCAATGTATGGCAAAACCAATACAATATTGTAAAGTAATTAGCCTCCAATTAAAATAAATAAATTTATATTAAAAAAAAAACAAAACATGTACCACAGGGTGGGTAGACTATCATTTTCTTTGCTTCATTCTTTTAGGCACATTTTGAGGTCATGGGATTTCACAAGTATCTAGTGTAGCTTTATGAAGAAAGGAAAAAAGAAATCTCCTGGCTTAACACCATCTGAGTATAACATTATGTACACCTATTGTATGTTCTTCAGAAATGTAATAAAGTAATTATTATTGTGTGTTTGTTTGCATGTCTGTGTGTGTGAGAGAGAGAGAGAGAGAGAGAAAGAGAAAGAGAGAGAGAGTTTTCATACTTAAAATCATATGCTAAATATTTTCTGGTTCTATTAAAAATGCAATAATACTCTACTTGAAAAAATGTTGTTGAGTATATTTGAAAAGGTATAGCAAATTTGATAAAACCTGCTTCTCAGAACAATTGTATCGCTAGAGAGGCAGTAGAGAGTAGTTAGTTAAAAGCAGAGACGCAACGATGAGACTTCTTGGGTTTAAAATTCCAACACTGCCATTTTTAGAACTGTGTTTTAAGCAGGTTAATTTCTCTGTTCGAGTCCCTTCTTTGTCAAGTGGGGTTAATAATATTATCTACTTCCTAGGGACTGCATGCATTAGCCTGAGATCTCATAAACACGCAATAGAGTGTTAGTTATTATTAGAGATTGAGAACAGTTATCATATTATGCAGCCAGGGAGAGAAGCACATTTTAAACAAAAAGTAATTCAGAGGGCAAATTAAAAGCTCAAAATTTTTCAGAAAGTCCATAATATATAGATTATGTTTCTTTAAAGACAATAGTAAATGAATAGTGATCACATTTTTTCTTCTAACAAAAGAAGCACTGTTGATGATCTGTTTTATCTTACGCATATTCTTTAACATACTTGAAGAATTATACTATAAGAAAGTCACTGGTAATTTCCATCTTTCAGATTTCATGCAATAGTCAGTTAACTGATTTCATGTTCATAGGTTATTCTGTGTTTTGTTTTGCTGCTGTTAGAGATAGTAGTCTTGTCAATGACTGTATATTTTAACTATAATTTGTTCCCACTCAACTGTGGCAAGAGTGGTTATGTTAGTATTGTTACTTTCTGAAACAACTTTGATTTAATATGTCACATTTGTTAATTCTCTGTTCACTTACATGCTTAAATTGTCTCTTATCAAATATATGCCTTATCTGGATTATCACCTAAATCTGTCCCATGAAAAAGATTGATTCATTATAGCTTTCATAAAAAAATCTTATAATATGATCTATTTATACATTTTACTTTATTTTAGGGCCTATCAGCTTTTCATATTAATAAGATTGTCATTTTTATGTATGGAAGGATTCTTGGTACAATTTGGCCCTGAGCCATAATATTACCTATCCTTTTAACTCTTTGGAAACATTGACTTATGTTCATTGCATTAGTGTAGGCTTAATTTTATTTCATGTCCAAGATGACAAAGGTTACTTCATTAGGCACCTCATTTAACTTTTCCTCCCTGTAATTTTCTGGTATCTTATACTAAGTATTATTAAAAAAAAAAAAAAGAAAGAATGTTCTGCTCCCATTAAGAAAAAGTGAGATGAGAACAAAGCCAATTATTTGCAGCACATAAAATCCTTATGATAATTTGGTAGACTTTAATTAAACTAATACATCACACTGAACGTATAAGACAAAGGAGCAAAAAAGAAGCAAATAATCTTTTCTATGTTAAAAACACCATATTGCTTTTTTATTAAGTTCCTTAAGACTTGTGACCTATTTTAAAGTGTAAGATTTGCAGTGCTTTTCATACAAAGCATATTAAAAAATTCTATGCAATATTGATTGGAATCATCCCCCCAAAATTTGAAATGAAGCTATAAAGAAGCTTGACTTAAAGTAATTTGTATTAATTTCTTAAGATTTTTCAAATATTTCAAAATAAAAAGAGATTCTGTAACATAGCCCCCACAAAAACATTTTTGTTACAAAGAATCTCATTTTTGTATTTATCATATAATTGCCATTGGTTGTTTTTGATGAACCCACTGACATTATGAGTGCAAAGTCCACTGTAAATTAAAAATAAGTCTATCTAACTTGTATGTCTTCCCTGTATTTCACAACTGAACTGTCCTGAAATTAGAGCTACTTGGTCTTTAAATAATCTCATCTCCCAGTTTTACATTTCTTTGAGATGTAATTCTCATAAATTAAGTGGAAATAAACTACTGATTTGGGAGCAAGAGCATTTAGTTTTAATCCTAAATTTGCGGTGTTACACTAAATGTCTTGTCATCCCCCTGAGACTCAGTGTTATCACTGGTAAAGTGAATAATTTGGTAGAGGATGGTTTCAGGTGAGTTCCTTATCTCTGAAATTGTATTTCTGTATTAGTTGCTGATATGATATCTTTCTATATCCTAAAAGTCATTATGTTAATATATTCATGTCAGTCTTTAAATCAGCACCACTTAGTATTTCGGAAAGTATTTGTAAAAAACAGTCCTAGAAATTTCTAATGATCAGAAAGCATAGATTTTTTTAAAGCTGATTGACCACAAATCACATTAAAAGAGAAGAATATTCAACTTAGAAAGCTCCGGGAGTTGGTGATAGACAGGAAAGCCTAAGAGTCAGACACAACTGAGTGACTGAACTGAACTGAACTACAAACATACTCATGGTAATAGTTCTTACACTTTTAACATTATCTTTCATGAGCAAGAAACTGGTTGGTTGGATTTTGTAATTTTGTCCTATTGCACATTTACTTTTTTAAGACGGTTAAAACTCACTGGACATTACCTTTACTTCCCTGGTAGTGAATCAGACTCTCAGTAAGTTTATCCGTCATCTAGAAACACTTTGGCTGCTTTCTACTCCCCTCTGTGGGTGTTTAAAGATCGCAAAGTAGACTCAATATTTGAGGCACACAATTGTGTTTCAGTGGCATTTAAGAACAGCCAAGATTGCTATTCATTTCACTTTCTCATTAGCATCTAGTCTCTCTTTCTCCAGCGACTTATTGCTTTGGCACATGAATACTAGCCAGTTCTGTTTTTGTTTCCAAAGCTGGCTAATACCATGATCTGAGGAGGATAATGATGACACTTTAGTGAACATCATTTTACATTTTATTCTGAGCTTTTAGAATGGAGATGCATGAATGGTCAACTTTGACCACATGTAATTGGCACTGTAAAGCTGAGGCTCAGTCAGTTCAGTTCAGCTGTTCAGTCGTGTCCAACTATTTGCACCCCATGGCCTGCAGCACGCCAGGCCTCCCTGTCCTTCACCAACTCCCAGAGTTTATTCAAACTCATGTTCATTGAGTTGGTGATGCCATCCAACCATTTCATCCTCTGTTCCCCTTTTCCTCTAGCCTTCAATCTTTCCCAGCATCAGGGTCTTTTCCAATGAGTCAGTTCTTTGCATCAGGTGGCCAAAGTATTGGAGTTTCAGCTTCAGCATCAGTCCTTCCAATGAATATTCAGGACTGGTTTCCTTCAGGATGGACTGGTTGGATCTCCTTGCAGTCCAAGGGACTCTCAAGAGTCTTCTCCAACACCGCAGTTCAAAAGCATCAATTCTTCAGCCCTCAGCTTTCTTTATAGTCCAATTCTCACATCCATACATGACTACAGGAAAACCAGAGCTTTGACTAGACAGACCTTTGTTGGCAAAGCAGTGTCTCTGCTTTTTAATAAACTGTCTAGATAGGTCATAACTTTTATTCCAAGGAGCGAGCATCTTTTAATTTCATGGATGCAGTCACCATCTGCAGTGATTTTGGAGCCTCAAAAAATAAAGTCTCTCACTGTTCTCATTGTTTACCCTTCTATTTGCCATGAAATGATGGGACTGTATGCCATGATCTTAGTTTTCTGAATGTTGAATTATAAGCCAACTTTTTCACTATGCTCTTTGACTTTCATCAAGAGGCTCTTTAGTTCTTCACTTTCTGCCATAAGGGTGGGGTCATCTGCTTATCTGAGGTTATTGATATTTCTCCCAGCAATCTTGATTCTAGCCTGTGCTTCATCCAGCCCAGCGTTTCACATGATGTACTCTGCATATAAGTTAAATAAGCAGGGTTGATGTACACAGCCTTGATGTACTCCTTTCCCAATTTGAAACCAGTCTGTTGTTTCATGTCCAGTTCTAACTGTTGCTTCCTGACCGGCATACAGATTTCTCAGGAGGCAGGTCAGATGGTCTAGTATTCCCATCTCTTGAAGAATGTTCTACAGTTTGTTGTGATCCACACAGTCAAAGGCTTTGGCGTGGTCAATAAAGCAGAAGTAGATGTTTTTCTGGAACTCTCTTGGTTCTTCAGTGGTCCAATGGATGTTGGCAATTTGATCTCTGGTTCCTCTACCATCTCTAAATATAGCTTGAACATCTGCAAGTTCACAGTTTATGTACTGTTGAAGCCTGACTTGGAGAATTTTGAGCATTACTTTGCTAGCATGTGAGATGAGTGCAATTGTGTGGTAGTTTGAGCATTATTTGGCATTGCTTTTCTTTGGGATCAGAATGAAAACTGACCTTTTCCAGTCCTGTGGCCACTGCTGAGTTTTCCAAATTTGCTGGCATATTGAGTGCAGCACTTTCACAGCATCATCTCTTAGGATATGAAATAGCTTAACTGGAATTGCATCACCTCCACTAGCTTTGTTCGTAGTGATGCTTTCTAAGGCCCACTTGACTTCACATCCCAGGATGTTTGGCTCTAGGTGAGTGATCACACCATCATGATTATTTGGGTCGTGAAGATCTTTTTTTGTATAGTTCTTCTGTGTATTCTTGCTACCTCTTCTTAACATCTTCTGCTTTTGTTAGGTCCATAATATTCTGTCCTTTATTTTGCCCATCTCTGCATGAAATATTCCCTTAGTATCTCTAATTTTCTTGAAGCGATCTCTAGTCTTTCCCATTCTATTTCTTTCCTCTGTTTCTCTGCATTGATCACTGAGGAAGGCTGTCTCATCACTCCTTACTATTCTTTGGAACTCTGCATTCAAATGGGTGTATCTTTCCTTTTCTTTTGCCTTTCTCTTCTCTTCTTTACATAGCTATTTGTAAGGCCTCCTCAGGCAACCATTTTGCCTTTTTGCATTTTTTTGGGGGGGAGAATGATCTTTATCTCTGTCCCTGTACAATGTCGTGAACCTCCGTCCATAGTTCTTCAGGCAGTCTATCAGAACTAATCCCTTAAATCTGTTTCTCACTTCCACTCTATAATTGTAAGGAATTTCATTTAGGTCATACCTGAATGGTCTAGTGGTTTTCCCTACTTTCTTCAATTTAAGTCTGAATTTGGCAATAAGGAGCTCATGATCTGAGCCACAGTCAGCTCCCAGTCTTGTTTTTGATGACTGTATAGAGCTTCTCCATCTTTGGCTGCAAAGAATATCATCAATCTGATTTCGGTGTTGACTATCTGGTGATGTCCATATGTAAAGTCTTCTCTTGTGTTGTTGGAAGAGGATGTTTGCTATGACCAGTGCATTCTCTTGGCAAAACTCTTAGCCTTTGCCCTGCTTCATTCTGTACTCCAAGGCCAAATTTGCCTGTTACTCCAGGTGTTTCTTGACTTTGTAGTTTTGCATTCCAGTCGCCTATAATGAAAAGGACATCTTTTGGGGTATTAGTTCTAGAAGGTCTTGTAGGTCTTCATATAACCATTCAACTTCAGCATTACTGGTCAGGGCATAGATTTGGATTACCTTGATATTGAATGGTTTGCCTTGGAAACAAACAGAGATCATTCTGTCGGTTTTGAGATTGCATCCAAGTACTGCATTTTGGATTCTTTTGTTGACTATGATAGCTACTCCATTTCTTCTAAATAATTCTTACCCTCAGTAGTAGATTTAATGATCATCTGAGTTAAATTCACTCATTTCAGTCCATTTTAATTTGCTGATTTAATTCCTATAATGTGGGTGTTCACTCTTGCCATCTCCTGTTTGACCACTTCCAATTTGCCTTGATTCATAGACCTAACATTCCAGGTTCCTATGCAATATTGCTCTTTACAGCATCAGACTTTACTTCCCTCACCAGTCACATCCACAATTGGGTGTTGCTTTTGCTTTGGCCCCATTTCTTCATTCTTTCTGGAGTTATTTCTCTACTGATCTCCAGTAGCATATTGGGCACCTACCAACCCATGGAGTTCATCTTTCAGTGTCCTATCTTTTTGCCTTTTCTTACTGTTCATGGGGTTCTCAAGGCAAGAATACTGAAGTGGTTTGCCATTCCCTTCTCTGGTGGAGCACGTTTTGTCAGTATATTGAAGCTGAGGTTCAGTCTAGTGTTTTTGCTTCCTTGATGCCTAGCAATCTGTTTGAGGGCTTCCCTGATAGCTCAGTTGGTAAAGAATCTGCCTGCAATGCAGGAGACCCTGGTTCACTTCCTGGGTCAGAAAGGTCAGCTGGAGAATGGATAGGCTACCCACTCCACTATTCTTTGGCTTCCCTTGTGGCTCAGCTATAAAGAATATGCCCGCAGTGTGGGAGACCTGGGTTTGATCCCTGTGTTGGGAAGATCCCCTTAAGAAGGGAAAGGCTACCTATTCCAGTATTCTGGCCTGGAGAATCCCATGGGCTGTATAGCCCATGGATTCCCAAAGTGTTGAACAAGGCTGAGCTACTTTCACTTTCAGTCTGTTTGAATTGATCCCTGTTCCTCCCTTGTTTAGAGAGAATGTTCCTTTAAAATGTCATTTAGAAGTAAAACAAGAAAAAAATAAAATTGTGTATTGAGATGTACACAATTTAACCTTTAGCAATAGGCAGTTCTAGAGCAGAAATCCTCAAATACTTGATTATGTTAGTTTTAACAGTCGATTTTTGCTCTCTCTGACTTTTGACAGTTACTTTAATTTGTCTGTATTTCAAATTTAGGATATTCAGGACAGCTTTGTTGTCATTGCTTTTAATTATTACATCACATCCTTTTATATGTAGACTTGATCTAAGTAGAGAGAACAGCTTGGGGTGAGGTTGAATGGAATTACAGAAATCTCTGATTTAGGCAGGGAAATCCACTCACTGCCTCCCGACTTCACCACCCATCTTCCTCACAGGTTTCTTCTTGGAATGCAGTTTTCCCTCATTTCCATAAATGTCAAGTTTATCTGACTTTTAAGACTCAACTCAGGTTCAGTTAGTCCAGGAGCCCTCTTTCTCCTCCCCTCACCATAGTCTCTTCTCACTCTTCAGAGCTCTCATAGTTTTACCTTCTGGGTTCTTGTCTTTTCCTCCTCAAGATTAATCACCTGTTTATACATATGTATTTGTACACATAAAAGTTTCCTCAGAGGGAAGACTGTGACTTTCGTTTCTTTGTATTTCCCCCATGCCTCCCACGATGTCTTTCACGTGATTTGACTCTGTAACCTTTGGCATTCTTTCTAACACTGAGATTCCATGATTCTAACAGCCAGCCAGTCAATAAATATTGATTGCTTGGCTATCCAACCCATGGCATTTTTTTGTTAGGGCCCACATCATTCGTATTCTGTAGTGAGAGCAAATTACCTATGATGTGGAAGTGGTAGGATATTATCCAATCCCTTTCCTTCCATGGCCAATTCAGAGCCTGACTCATGATTTCAAAGCACTCTTTTCCAAAGAATATAAATTAAACAGTGCCAATGAATGGCCTTTATGTGTGTGTACTCTTACACAGGTAAATGGTTATAAACATCCCTTTCTTTGATTAGGTGGAATTTGTCTTATTTATTCCTTTTCTTTCTATGTTTTTCTTTTTTGTTGTTAGTTTAGATAACCTTCAGATATGTTTAATCCATACATATATGGATTAACTTTAATACATAAGTTGCTTCTTATGTATTCACAAATTTAATTATGATAGAATCCTGACTCTAATAAATACACAGGCTTCTAGAACTGAGTTTCATAACACACTCATTTATAATAGTATAGAAAGCTTGCATAGTTTTGCTTATTCCTGAAACAATGGCAAAAATTGACATTTTCAGTTATAACTTAGATGTATATTTTTAAAAGATTCAAAGTCAAATTTAAAAAACAATTATCCAGAAACTTAATGCTGAGGAATAACAATCTTTGATTAATAACCAAAGTCTTGGTTTGGGGCCCTGATTCTCCCATTATCTATGTGATTTTTATATAAGAAGATTAAGCTCTCTGATCTTTAATTCCCTCATATGTAAAATGAGCAAACTTATAATTGCTACTTCACAAGGACTTTGTGAGGGAAAGTTAAATAATTAAGTGCAATCTTGTAATAAACATCTATGCAGATGATATAGTAATGAATAATTATAATTTGAGTTTTGGTACCTCATTTATATGTCAAAATGGACTAAAACACGATCATATCATTCATTCAGAATTATCCTCATAGTCCTCCATTCACCAAATCCCATGTTAACCTTCTGTCTCACTTTCTATTTCAAATGATTTTCCATTATTTTTTTAAATAATAAACTTTCAGTCTTGATGATGGCTCTCCCTTGACTTAGCTCTGATATTATACATTTGCTGTAAAATATGAAAATCCACCTTGTGTTCCTAGATTGCAGAAACTACCATCAACTGCATTTTCTGGGTCATGAAATAGACTCTACTTTTTATATGATGCCTTTTACTTTCACCTAGATCTTAATATCAGTCAGAGAAAAAAATAATGAATATTCATAGAATCTTTTACATATTGCCAATTATATGCAAACACATTCAACAGACACTTGTACTTAATCTACACCAATTACGTAGGTGTGTGACTTAGTTTTGAAGCATGCCTAATAAAAATAAGTACAAAATAGATACAAGCTCCTTTCAAAATATATACATTTCCTTGTTTATGATTGGAATTTTTTCAGAATTATTAAGAGAGTGTTTATTCCTTTGTATGAGTGTTCATTGTATTCTTGTACTTAAATCTGAATCTTATTCCTGTTCTCTGCATAATTCAGCTTTCTTTTCCAAGCACTAGTCAGGGAGAAGGCCAGAGAAATCTGGAAAAGAACAAAGCTTTTATCATTTAACTTTTTATTGATATTTTGAAAATTAATTTATTTTAATTGGAGGATAATTGCTTTACAATTTTGTGATGGTTTTTGATAATTAATTCCAAGCTTATTTCAGTCTCTTTGATTAGGAAATGAAAACTGAGTAAGTTATAGAGATGGCCTGGTAAAACGTGCTCCAGGAATGGCTTGGTTTCATCTTTGTGTGTGTGTGTGTGTGTGTGTGTGTGTGTGTGGCTTGTTGCCTGGGTGATAGAAAAAAATTGAAGAGAATGGCTGGAAGGGGAAGACAAAAGCTGCATCTATACAACTTCAGCAGAATTGGACCTGACTGAAAGATTGGTTTGGTTTGATTTACTGGAGCCTATCTCCTCAGTGGGCAGTGATCTGAAAATTGCTTCCAGGGCCATTTTAATTAGCTGATTCAAATCAAAACAAACCAATCCTGGTAACATCCATTTCTACCCTGACCCTCATCAATGACTGTTTGCAGAATGGTGATTCCTAAGTAGTTCTCCATGAGCTCAATAAGTGATTTGAGGTATGCATTTTTGTTTTTAAACGTGAATCTTTAATGGTGAGGAAAGAATCCACTTTCTTGGCTTTAGTGACAGGTGAATATTAGTGCACAGCTGCATTTGTTCAGTGCATCAAAGCTTGAAACCACAAACGTGAAACCTGCCCTTCCATAGTTAATTTATGACATGAGAGAGCTCTTTTCCTCAGTATTTTAATAAGAGGATTTCATTATGTTTCATGGCAATGTGGTAAATGCATTCTGTTTCTTGGGTATGCTTTTAAAAGAATGTCAAGTCTTGAAAATAGAAGATGAAACACTTTGATGCCTCTGATTTCCTATGTTTTTATTGTTTTACTTATTCACTTATTGAAAACCTTGCAGAACATTTTAAATAGAATATTCCCTTTAAGGAAAGAAAAGAATGACTGTTATATGGAAAAGGTTAAAACGAGAAAATTAATGAAATTTTAAATGGACAGGCCAAGTTGAAAAAAATAGAAAAAGTGGGTAAAATAAAATGATAATAAAATGAAGAATGTTAATACACCTCAAGAATGTCTGTTTCATAATCATATGACAAATAGTAGAAAGTCAAAAACATGATTTCAAAATATTAAAATTAGACAAAAGTGGTACTGTGATGTGACCAGTATTGTGATTTGTTTAGCTAGCTATCTCCAACAGGTATTCATTCATTAGAGCAGTTTTATTGAGAGACAACCATGTACCAACACTGAGAATAAAGTAGTAAACCATGGAAATGAGGTTTGTTCTTCTAGACTACACTGTAGCCTTGACAGGATAAAACAGTTAAGTGAATAACTTCACAAAGATAATTGTGTATGTATATATGTGTGTGTGTGTGTGTGTGTGTGTGTGTGTGTGTGTGTGTGTAGTGCTCCTGCTTAGTCGCTAAGTCGTGTTCGTCTCTTTGTGACCCCATAGACTATAGCCCGCCAGGCTCCTCTGTCCATGGGATTCTCCAGGCAAAGATATGGACTTCCCAGGTTGCTCAGTGGTAAAGAAGCTGCCTGCCAATATAGGAGTCTCAGAGGATGTGGGTTTGATTCCTGGGTCTGGAAGATCCCCAGGAGGAGGAAATGGCAACCCACTCCAGGATTCTTGCCTGAAGAATCCCATGGACAGAGGAGCCTGGTGGGCTACAGTCCATAGGATTGCAAAGAGTCAGACACGACTGAGCAACTTAGCACAAACATGATAGGTAGTACCTAACAGGGTGATCTAATGTAGACTAGTTGTGCATTATGGCTAAATCATTCTCATTGGTTTGGAAATAAAAAACAGTATCTGAAACTTTTAAATATATAGTTTTCATTTTTGTATAAAGAAGTTTTTAAATGACAGGCGTAGTGTATGGTTTGTGTTCTGATTAGATAACCTATGTTCGTCTTAGGGCTTCCCAGATGGCACTAGTGGTAAAGGAGAAATAAGAGATGCAGGTTCAGTCCCTGGGTGGGGAAGATCCTCTGGAGAAGGAAATAGCAACCCACTCCAGTATTCTTGCCTGGAAAATCCCATGGACAGAGGAGCCTGGTGAGTTACAGTCCATGGGGTTGCAAAGAGTTGCAAGACTGAAGCGACTTAGCACATGTTCAGCTTAAACTTACATCTAAATCATGAAAACTCACTCAGCACAGATTCCATGGTAAACTTGTCTTCTGTGTGTTATTGGCCAGAATATCTTTAATTATGTTAAGTTTTAAAACTTGCTAGAGAAAGAAAATATACACTATTTCTAGAAAAGATAAAATTTAACTTAATAAATTAAGGCATTTTAAAGCTGCTTAAATTTATACAGCTAATATGGATAATCTGCTGTCAGAACAATTTTTAAGCATCTTATGCTCTTGAATATAAGCAATTTTTAAATTAGACATTACTTTTTTGTTCCATTTACTTTCAAATGTGAGTTAGTTGGTTATTCAGTGAAAGAGTTCATTTACTTCTTTTCTAACCTTGATTCTCATGTGCTGATGCATTGTGACATTGGAAATTAGGTGCAGTACTAATTTTTTTTTTTAATTCTTAAAACATTCTAATTCTTTTGCTAGTGAACTATAGCATTTTTATTTTATGGAAGTGATTTATTATCCTTTTCGACAGTGTTCAAAGTCATTAAAGCTTTTACTGACATCAGTTGCATCCTTAAACTGGAAACAATATTCTGTGCATTTTTTGTCAGAGAGCAGAGATCAGGCTCAAATTCAAAGCAATAAATATTCAGTACTATTTAAAACTCATATTGGCACCAAAACATTTTAAAGGAGTATTATCATTACTTTCATTTGTAAAAAACAATACCTTTTTATGGTCATATTTTTGAAGGGGATAGTTTTAATAATTCATCCTTGACCATAAATCAGTGAACCATTTGTTGATGATGTGTAAAATGCTCAGATTCCCATGATTACATTTAGAGACTAGAGAGCTACTTTGAAGGGTGTGAACATTCAGATCAAGCTCACCTCCCAGAGAGTTTAGGGACAGTAAATTGTAAAAGAACTGATAACAAATTACCATTTCATTCTTATCTGTATTTATAACATAAATAAAGCCAACAACACTTCTTTCCCTGACAGCCCCTCTCCTTTAAATACTCAAAGCCTGAAAAACAATAATTCAATGTTTCTTTTACCATGCAAATATCTCTTGTCAAAGACGGAATCCGAGAGATTTGCCAACAGCATTGATGTAGATGCCCTAGGGTTGTTAATTGTAGCTGGAACAATTATGTCTCTATGAATTCTAAAAGAGTTTATGGCCACTCCAAATACATCTTAAAGAAGGAAAGAATACTATCAGCCAAAATATGCATCCAAATTTTGGATCTAGGCTAGCAAAACCCTACTCACATCCCTGTAAAGCAGACATATATTTTTGTATTTTTTATAGGTGGATACAGTGCAGACCACGAAACCCCCTGGCCACATTGAGGAATCGTGTAAAATGAATGTATGTGCTCGTAAGTGAAGTCCATGGAATGTTCCAACTAAAGGTGTTGGATCCTAACAAACCTGGATTAGTCCTGTGTAAAAAGAAATCGATTCCCAAGGGGCAGGACCACTAGCTGAGTAAAATGAAGCTCTGATTTGGAAGAAAACAAAATGGCTTTAAAATAAATTCTCGGCAAAAAAGGAATCAAACGATAATTTGCAAATAGCTGGAAAAGAAAATTAAGCTCTCAGTATAGAATAAAAAAGGGATGTGAGAGAGGTTTTACAATCTTATCAATTACAATGGAGACGCTGAATCAAATACCATCACATTCAAGAGTATGAAAAGAACAGGAAATCCTTTTCCGTTGGTTTTCACTTGAAAGGACTCAAGCAAAGAGTGGAGAAACATATCCTCTTACTTACTGTTTATAGTTAATAAGATGGAAATTATTATAGATGTGATTTCATTTGCCTTGCTTGAACTAATTGGATGCATTATGTAGAAATCACCTGAGCCTGTGCTAGATCAACAAAGAAAATGGAAACGTATACCTCAGGACTGAATTCTGAGAAAATTAGCTTGTTCCATACTATTTCACAAGGCTAAGAAGAAATACTACTGCTAATCAGGGAAAATGAGAAACTAATGGACACAAGAGAAAATAAAATTTAGGTCAATCTGATACTTGTTGAAATAGAGTTTATTATGGTGTAAAAGCAGAAGATCAGGATATATCTCACAGACATTTGATACAATTTCTGATTGAATTTAGGGTAAACCTTGTTAAGTGTTATAGGAATGTACGGCCATTATTTAATAGGAAACTGGCCTTTTACATTTGTGGTCCTATGCCTTTAGGTATGCAGAGGAGGACTTTTTAGATTTTATTAAAGGTGAATTGCATGTGGGAAGTAACTCTTTGCATTATAGTTACTTACTCAATTGAAGATACTGTATAAAGTCTAATTTGTGTATGGGCGTGAGTGTATATGTATGCATTTGTGTGTGTGCCTGTATGTATCAGTGGGAGAAGGTAAAACTTGAAGATTGACATTTGCACTTTGGTTTGTTACCTAGAATGTAAAGAGGTAGAGTAAACCGTCTTAAGCCATTTCCTATATGTCATGATCATATTAAAGATTATTATTCACAAAAGAAGCAGTTCTGAAGATAGAATGACTACTGCAAAATCTCGCCAATTAAGTATAATATTTAATGCAATGGAGCCATTTAAATTAAGATAGTACTGATGTCTGAAAATAATGAGAGTAGGCTCCTGTGAAATCA
Source organism: Capra hircus (assembly GCF_001704415.2). Taxonomy (NCBI): domain Eukaryota; kingdom Metazoa; phylum Chordata; class Mammalia; order Artiodactyla; family Bovidae; genus Capra; species Capra hircus. The sequence goes on from NC_030813.1 coordinate 50,467,364, forward strand.
GTTTGAAGACAGTTGGAAAGTCCTACTATATTCCTTAAGATTTCTTTATTCAGTGACAGAGAATGTGAATCACGGCTGCTCTTACAGATGAGACTGGGGAAATATTTGTGTTCTAACTTCTAAATATGCCAAGAAATTACATGTGTTTTTTCCCCAATTTTTTTCAATCTGAATTATACAAGTGACCATGCATTAACATAGATAAGATAGTATTTCAAACAGATTGATGTATTTTTTGAGGTCACTATGTGCCATAATAATTTTGAAACTATTGTACTCTGGTATTTACGTTCATTTCTCTTTATATTACTGATTAACCTTAGAGTTGAAATTTTTACCTCTTTTTTCTATGTGACAATCAACTGAAGCTGGTACCCTATCTATACTATTACAGGGATTTTGGTTTTTATGCTATTATAATAAATTATAAGTCTACAAGCTGTATAATTCTATTGTATTGAATATTTTTCTGTGGCCAAAATAATAAAGAAGTCTACTTTATAAAATGTCTGTATTTTTAATAGTCTCTTAAAACAAAATGAGATGTATATTTATGTTGCTGGTTTTAAACTATATTTTCTGCATCTTTACAATTTGGAAGTGAAGAGCTTAGCCACTTAAGATAAAGAGAAAAGGTTTGACAGAGATATATTTGAGAATGTTTGGAGAATAGCACCCTGAACAGGGTCAGGAGTCTTGATGCCAAATTTTACTCTGGTGCTAAATAGCCAGACTTGAGGATACGTTTTTTGCATTACCTGGTGCTAAGCTCTCTCACCCATAAAGGATGAGTTTGGACTGAACTATCAATTTTAAAATCATTTGCATTCTTAATTTCTGATAAATTAACTTAATTCTTAGGTTTTGATATCTTGGAAATATTAACACCATGCTATAGAATAGTGATTATATCAATAATCAATAGTGATAATCCTTATTAAGAGAATCACATGCTGTTTTCCACTTAAACTGACCCAAATCTCAACCTATGCCTTAGGACCAAGAAAAACTATTAATTTACAGTTGTTGCTGTTCCAGCCTTAGCTTGACTTAATAGAGATATGTACTGACATACAAATAATCACGTCTGGAATCAATATCTCCTTCTAAGTTAACTGAACCAAGTGGCACCCAAGTACAAAATCACTCAATTTGTAATAGCAGAAACCTTTTTGTACTTCATTGAGTTGAATGCATTCCCTGGCAGAATGTATTAAAGATCTAGAACCAGTTTTTCTTGCTCTTTACTACTCAAGGATTGATCAACACATATAACTTCAAAAGCATTTTTGAACTTGGATCAGCCTGATTGGTTTCAGAAGAGAAAGAAACACTAGCCCCTGATGTTTATTGCCGTAGGCTCTTTTGACTAATAGTAATTCTCTGCTTAGGAGAAGCAACAGGCAGAGAAGTCTTACAACTGTTCTGATTTCACGATTGCTTATTCACAAAGTGCCTCATACAAAAAAATAGTACTTTTATTTTAGTTTCCTGCTACTACTCCAACTGAGAAAGGTCAGAGAAACAGTGGGAAGCAAAATGAAAGCATAGATATCTTGTGGATTTTTTTTCATTGCAGCATACTGACTTGCAAAATAGTGTCACCTTCAACATCACAGAGATGGCATGGATAATCTTCAAAGATCCTTATGCAGAAATTGGTCACTCTGAATTTTTTTTTTCCATTTAGGTGAATTTCTGGCCATTTATGGAACTGATATGGATAATAAAATTTAATTTTGTCAATTTAGTCTTTATTTTGCAAGATTAAAAATTTAAATGGGACCTATCAAACCTCTCCCAAGTCCTAGTATCTCTACATAAAACTTCTACACTTGTCCTATGCCTCTATCCATTTGGAAAAAAAAGAGAGGACGGAGAGGAGACTAGACTTGGCTTGAGGGAAATGGCTACACAGAGCAGTATAATTGTGAATGGGAATTCCTTTTGAAAAATTATGTCCAGAATCCATCAGATTGAATACACATTGATAAAAAAATATCATTGGGAATGAAAATTTGTTTTTAGTTATTGCTATTTTGGGGGGCTACTATTATTCTACTTCTCTATTTTGGTATATATAGTCAAACAGATTTTCATATTTCTCTGATAATATTTTAAACTTAAGTTCCCAAGACCCTACTCTGTACAGATGATATAGTAATTGCTCTGTTTAATATTTATATCAGCCTCATGAGGTTAGATACTATTATTGCATGAGACCCATTTTACAGATGAGGAAATGAGGAACAGAGAATTACGGTAAATTTGCAAAGCTACAGAATTAGCAGGAGATAGTGCTGAGCATTGAGCCCTGCCAGTCTGGTTTCAGAGGCCATATTCAATAGGTGGGTCACAGCTTTCATGGCAAACACTATTATAGTTAGGAATTCAAGATAGGTTCTGAAACTATTTGGGGGTGCAGAGATAAATTTTGTGGTTCCCTAGATCACACATCTATTAACTGTGTGAGGCAGATTCAGAATGCATGACTTAGATGTGAAAGGTATTCAGATGTTCTAGTTCACTGAAATATTGGATAAAGATGGAATCTGTGATGAAAGGTCTGCTCTAAATACTATATGAAGGGAAGAAGAGAAAAGCTTTTCTCTAACTTACTTGTTTTGCATGCTTAAAGTGTATTAATATAAACATGTACTATTTGCTGCAACTTCTTTTTAAATAAAGACTTTGCTGCTGGAATATGAGTGGACTGAGGAATATGTCAGCTGCATTCTTTGAATAGGGAGAGCTCCCAGTCTAATGGAAATTCCAGCCGTGCAGGCTGAATGTTACAATGCCATGTGCTAAATGATGGGATATCACAGTGGTTGAGTTCAGGGTCTGGAATCCAGGCTGCCTGAGTTTGAAACATGGTTCATGCACATAACTTGACTGACTTTTGAACAAATAACATCTCTCTGCCTCCATTGCTTTGTATGTAAAATGGAGTTAAACAGTATCTACTTCATAAATTAGTTGTGATGATTAAATGAGATTCATCCAGGCAAAGTGAGTATGACATAACAAGAACTCAATAAACAATGGTATTATTAATTTTCTTATTGCTTTTATAATTGAGATGAATAGAATGAGATGATTATTGGCTGAGATGTTCATGGGCCAAAATAAACTCAGTATCACTGGCAAAAGTGAAGTAAAAGGCACCTCACAGAAAAGTGTAATGCCAAGCCCTCACTCTTTTCTGTATGCTATGGTGTGAAACTCAGAAAAATTGTGCAGGTCCAAGTTCTCCAGGGGAATGCATCAGTTTCTGATCCACTACAGTTCAAATCTGGGAGTTCTGTGAGTTGTAATTTCTTCAGTCATAGGCAAGTGAAAGAAACTGTGAAAGCTGAAATCAAGCCTGTGTTATATGATGAAAGCTTCCAAAAGGTTACGAAACAATTTTTGGAGATCACTTTATCCACAATCATAAGGGAATGCAATTCTCACATTATTAATAGCTTAAAAATTGTGAAACAAAATAGGAAATATATCAGCTTATCATAAAAATTAAGGGTAATGCTGATTATGACAGCCAATCCATAAACAGGCAGTTGTTATTCTTTGAAAATATTTAATATCTGTTAAATATGATGAGGGCTTTATTTTCAAAGTCCTTCATTAAGCATAAAACAGTGCTGTATTTATTGGCTGATAAGATATGAATGTATGAAATATAAACTAAATACGTGCTGAATTGAACTGGATCATATTTAGTATCGATGAAGTCAGTGGCTTTCATTTTCATTTCAAATATAGTAGGTGGTTAAATAAGCATATTGAAGAGAAGAAAACAAATAAGCATTGAAAATGCTCAGTTTGGCCTATTTTAAACTACTTTCTAGATGAAATATATTGAATAATTGTGACTTTGGAAAATGTAGGCCTCAGAAGTGGCTCTGTGTCCTTGTAAACTCATAGAATTGCTAGTGAAAACAAGATAAAGTTATATTTTAAGTTTATATCACAGTTTAGCAACTGAAAAGAAAAAAGCCAACTACAGATTTTTATTAGACTATACATTGTAATAATTTCTACAGTTTTTTATGAAAAAGCTGGCTACTGTATATTTTTGTGGATGTTAATTCCCCTATAATAACCTATCTTGTGCTGCGTTTTGTGAATTTCTAATGAGGAGTTAAGATTAATGTGATTAAAAATGAATATCTTTCTAGACTCAATCCTTAGATGTTGGAGGGAAAGTGAACATTTCCTGTTTTAAGAGACTGGTGTTCTGAGATCAGGTACAGCTCAACCTTGTTTTTTAATTGCTACTGCCCAGTTGTGTCAGCGAAAATTTGTCTCAGTAGCAACTGAGGGGGGCCTAGGTATCTAATCTTTCTTCTTCTCTCTGTGTCTAGCAGTTAAAAGGTAGGTCAGCAAGGACTTTTTCTCCCCTATGTGTCAGGCTTATGAAAGCAGCAGACATTTGGTATATCCATTTCAGAAAGATCAGAAACTGGCTGCCTCTAGTAGATTTCAAGTGGGTATAGCGTAATCTAACTATTTTGCTGGTTGACTTTTTAAAACCCCTTAATATTTATTAGTTACAAATATGTCATTTATTCGAACCCCAAATTGAAACTTGGTTGATAAAGTCATGTAATAGAAAAAAAATGTGTTAAGGAAAATACTAATAATATTGATGAAGCAATTGATTATATGAGCCTTTTTAATAAAAATCCTGTGATAACTTATCAAACAGATGTCTCACTATTTAGATGAAGATGTTTGAGCAAGTGTTTTTGAGTATATCTTGTTATTAGTACTGCATTAGAAGAGATTATATTCAAGTGAATACCAAGGATCTGTAAACAAAGCATCTTTTCATCTTTCAGTAAACCATTTTTAGTACTGGGAAGAAATGCAGTACATATCTTACATGGGAGCTCCTCAGCAATCATGTGTTATTGCCATCTGAGATTAACATTTGGATTAAAGAGCATGATTAGATGATTCTAAACTAGTGGTTACATAAAAGTTGAAACAAAGTAATACAGCAATCTGCTTCATGCAATATATTTCTTATACCAGTTAATTAGCAGATTAATTAGCCTGATGTTTCACGTTGTGACCTAAGCCATTGTACTCCCAATGGGTATAATGGAGTCAAGGAAAAAAAAAGAAAGAGAGCTTTAGAATTGTTGATGGTTTTATCACATGCATGGGGTCACAAAGAATCGGACACGATTGAGTGACTCAAACTTTCAGTTTTTTTTTCACTTTTCATATCATATGTTACCAGGATTAAAAATAATTCTACATTTTAAAAGAAGAGAACATACATACACTTTTTTATCTGAATCTAGAACAGATTTTTAAAGCATTTTTATGGTATGAATCCTTCCACGAATTAAAAGCCTATCAAATAACTGTATGCGCAATAGTGTTAAATGAAGTACATTTTAAATTCCAAATGACCACAAGTAAATGCCTAAAGGATACACTTCAGTAAAAGAGAAGTTCTGCTTACGATTTTGAGAGAAAAACATGAAAGATATGTATTAGGGTGATCATAGTTTTGAATGTATAATGTGATTCATAGGATTCTTTTAAGGGCCATTGAAATCACTTACAAAGGACTGCATTTTGGAAAGGCACAATGGAACTCTGCCTTTGGACAGCCTGAAGAAAAAAAATATGCATCTTAGAAATAATTTATAAAGTAAATGACATGAAAGGAGTCTCCCAACCCTCCATCCCTCCCCAGTGAGAATGTATTCAGATTGTGTGTGTTTGTCTTTATTATACGAAATGGAAGTTTCTGCTGAGCCAAAGACAGTCATCTGCCAGCTGATTGGTTCTGCCTTTTTACAACAGTATGAAAAATGGCTATAGTAGTTATGAATATAGAGGTATAAAATATAGAATCCTTCTGGAGGTACTTTTTACACTGCTGACAATTCAGAACTTGCAGAGAAATAAAATATTTTAAGGAACTGACTAATATGCCTAGATTTTGTCAAGCTTTCTTTCCCAGTCACTGAACGCTGCTGGCCACCTCCTTGTGGCTGTATCATTAAGCTATCCGTTTCCTTTGACTTTGCATACTATAGAAGGTCCAGAGGACTTTTTTTTCCACTTTCAAAAATTATTATGTAGCTTCCTTTGGCAGTTAATGTATGGATGCCATTTGGAACATAACTTTTATCATGTTGCTCACTGATACTTTATTGTGCACAGAACTGAGTATTTATGGAAATCTAAAGACACTGTTAAGCAAAACATTATAAAGAGAATAAAAACACTTAATTTTTTTTCTCTTTGACTTTTATCTAACACATCAATTCAAATTGCTCCCTTATCATTTAGCATGAATTTTTGGCAAATGGAATAGAAATATATAAAAATTATGAACTTTTAATTGTAGTGCATAATCAATTGGAAGTTTTAATTTCTAAGTAGGCAGTAGAGGATGAGATGGTTAGATAGCCTCACTTACCCAGTGGACGTGAATCTGAGCAAACTCCAGGAGATAATGAAGGACAGGGAAGCCTAGCATGCTGCAGCCCATGGAGTCACAAACGTCAGACACGTCTTAGTGACTGAACAAAAACAGCAGTTTTCTAAAATAAGGATTAATTTGACCTTGTGGTAAAAAAAAATAATTCAGTAAACATTGTTGCTAGGATGAACATAAAGATAAGTTATTCTTAAGCTTCTTTCTTTTTAATGGTGTTATTATATCTTTAGATAATCAGAAAGTTGCAATTTAATTTTTAATCCTGGTGGCTCAGAGATTAAAGCGTCTGCCTCCAATGCAGGAGACCCGAGTTCGATCCCTGGGTTGGGAAGATCCCCTGGAGAAGGAAATGGCAACCCACTCCAGTATTCTTGCCTGGAGAATCCCATGGACTGAGGAGCCTGGTGTGCTGCAGTCCACAGGGTCACAAAGAGTCGGACAAGACTGAGTGACTTTACTTACTTACTTACTTACCTGATAATGATCTGATCTGTGAGTGATCTTTCAGTTTAAATACATTTACTGAACATTTGAATTGTATTTTGTCCTCTCTTGGAGTTCCTGTGAAAATATGACTTAAAAGAATATATAATTCATGAATTAAAAATGTAGTGTTTAGAGCATTGATTATGGACCAGTTTTTGAGATTTTGGGCAAGTTATTTAACCTGTCATGTATTTAAATGAAGATATTAGTAGTCTTATGGTAGCATTAGCAAATGTACATGCATTAATATGCTATATAAGTTGTATGTCATATAATGACTAAGTATAAGTTGGTATATGACACTTATGGCCATGCCTGGCATAAAGTGAGAATGTATAAATAACAGCTATTATTAAAGAAAGGCTCAGAAATGTGACCCAGTCATGTAGCCATTCACTAGTTGAGCTAAGATTCCAGAAGCAGTCTGAATGCAATTCACAATACTGTCCACCATAACTATATGTGTGTCTGAGTACTATTAAAAACAAACATTTGTTTTACACCAAAACACTGGTCATGAATTAGTTTGAGATTCAAACTTCAGATGTGCCTGACTTTAAACCATGGTTTCCTTAAACCTTTACATGAATTAAAACTTGATTTTGGAATTATTTTTTGGTGTAGACTTCATAAATTTTATAAATAAGCTTGCTGTTCAGTATGTCTCAGAAAGGCATTTGGGAGATTGTTTAGATTATTTTTATGTTTAGCATATAAACATGCTTATAAAACGTGGTTATATTTGTAAAGGAGATTATAGTAAAACATGATCAATTATTAACACATAGTTTGAACTGTTTCCAGGAATATCTCTAAGCATTTAGAAACTACTGATTAAAACAAACACTGGTGAAATATCTAACAGATTTATTTATTTATTTCAAGTATACTTCAGGAAGGTAATTCGGTGAGCTCATATTCTTACCTCCACTTTCTTTGAATATTTGGAATTATATTAATCAAAATAAAGTGATTAATTATGTTAATCACTGTCATGATTGTGGAGGGCACGTTTTACACTGTGGTATTTTCTTTTTGGCTATTGCTACATCATTTCTGTTGCCATTCAGTTTTGTTTAACTGTGAGGAATGCTTTATTCAGTTTTCTTGAAATAGTTTGCTGTAATTTTTCCAGTTAATTTGTCCTAAAATATATGTTACAGTTAGATCTTTAGATTGATTGCTTTTCACATAGATGTCTCTAGCATCATCCTTCAGTGGTCACCATTACTTTGTGTTTAGTTGAATTAGAAATTGATATGCTGATAACTGTTATTGGAAGTTACTTCACTTACTGTGCCATCTAGCAATACAGGATCATAAAAATATGTGTTAAATAAGAAACGCTCTCTCTCTTTGCTACTGGCAGCTGATCAAGACTGTAAGATAAAATAGATCATGGCTAGGCATGGAAAGCATGCGTGAACTGCTATTAAAGTTGTATACAAAATATGTAAGATGTATTCAGATATTACACTGAAGGCTGAAGTATCCCATACATTGCAAGAACACAGTGACTTGCTTCTCCTTAGGCCATGCTCAGGAACATTTAGTGCCTGCTCATTTCTAATCAATTTCCAGTTTCTTAATTTAGAATCTTCTTTCTCTCACTAATCTCCCTCTCACATTTTTACTTTTCATTCTTCTTTTAATAAACTCTGTGCTCCAGTTAAGCCTGGTAACTTTTGAGTGACTTTGCCTGCTTCACACTTTCTTACCAGTTTACCTTAACCTTTACTTTCATTTCCTCCAGCAAATCTCTGTCTTCTAATTTTTCCTTGATTCTTCTTTTGTTAAGCTGTTTCTGATTACCAGGTCGTGAGTGCTAATTTTAAGTCACTTTATCTGCATGATTTTATGTTAGCTGGGGCTTCCTACCTTTAATGATGGAAAAGTTTTTGTGCATGTAGGTGAATATATCTATTACATTTTATTTTATTGTTACATCATAATCTCTTCACAAGAATGGTCCAAGTCTGATACATATTTGCCGTCTCACCTCAGTTGTGAGCAAAGTGCCTTGCTTATAGTAGGTTGAAGTGTGTGTGCTCAGTCATGTCCTACTATTTAAGACCCCATAGACTGTATTTTCGGAGAAGGCAATGGCACCCCACTCTTGTACTCTTGCCTGGAAAATCCCATGGACAGAGGAGCCTGGTGGGCTGCAGTCCATGATGTCACTGAGAGTCGGATGTGACTGAGCAACTTCACTTTCACTTTTCACTTTTATGCATTAGAGAAGGAAATGGCAACCCACTCCAGTGTTCTTGCCTGGAGAATCCCAGAGATGGGGGAGTCTGGTGGGCTGCCGTCTATGGTGTCGTACAGAGTTGGACATGACTGAAGCGACTTAGCAGCAGCAGCAGCAGCAGCAGCAGCAGCAGCAGCAGCAGCAGCAGCAGCAGCAGCAGACTGTATTCCTCAGGCTCCTCTGTCCATGGAATCCTCCAGCCAAAAATACTGGAGTGGGTTGCCATTGCCCTCTCCAGGGGATTTTCCCAACCCAGGGATCAAACCTCTGTCTTTTATGTCTCCTGAATTGACAGGCAGATTCTTAACCATTGTGCCACCTGGGAAGCCTGCCTATAGTAGGTTAATAAATTCTAAGTTAGTAAATGCTTATTAAACAGTGATTGAATTCATTTGATGATATAGATGGGAATTTTATGTGATTCTAGGTCATTCATTAAAATGTTTAATTTGTTCCTCAATAAATATTTATTGCATTTCTACAATTGATTAAGTGCGGAGGATGTCAATTCGTATAAGGAATTAAATCTTGGGTAACAGTTAAGGTAATATGCACCTATTTAGATACATATATATCATAAATAATATAACCTTTATTAGAGCTTGTGTTCTGTATTACTCAGGATCTACTCTTCTATGCAGAAATCCTATTAAAAAGATAACTATATTAACCAGATGTGATAACTAGATGGTGCCAAAAGTAAAGGGTCTGAGGGAGTACAAGTAGATGCCAAGGCAGAATGGTCTAAAAGGAAACCAGGAAATAGATCAAAATATAAACAGCATTAGAGTTCATGTTAAGGAGATTCAACATGATTCTAAGAGAAATGGGAGTCAGGTGGCAGAGGTCTTTAAGTATAGAGGAGTGGAGGCCTTGATTTCTTAGGGGAACAATTTTCAAAGCTTTACAAAGAAAAGGAAGAAACAAATATCCTGAAAGGGATCTGGATTGTTCATTAACAGAGATATTTCTCTTAGACTTGGAATGCTATGCTATTAGTGGTCATACTTTACCTGGAATAAGTAGTAGAGACAGTCGCTCTCTTGGTCATTTCTTGGAACCAATACACTGCTCCTCTCTAGAGACTTATTTCCTTAGTAGAGGATTTAGTACAATAACAAAAGAAATGTTTCTAAAATCAATAGACTTGAAACTATTCTTTGAACATGGAGTTCAGTTCAACTTAAAATGTTTATGCATGGTGCTATAGCAAATCTATATGATGTTTGCATATAGGTAGAAAGTCTCATTTAAATATAAAATTTTTCTCGCTGAAATAATGACTGTCACCAAAGACTTCCCTTGATGTTAAGCTATGATCTCAGGTAAGTCACACCTCAGAGGCTATCTTGAGGCTGAAGGCTGAAGAATTGTCACTCATCAAATAGATGCCATCTCATTTCTACCCCTATCATTGTCTGAGCTCACTGTTCAAGCTATAAGCCGATTAGTATTTCACACTTACCGAAAAGTATTTTATTTTGACCTTGTAGCATATCATTAAAGTATTTTCAGTGATTTTTGCTTACTGTCTGTGTTTCATGGTTTAGAAAAAAAGAATTTATGCCACAGATAATGTGGATATGATTTTCGCAGTCCTAACCCTTTTAAGACTTACTGTTTTCTTTTGGAAAAAAAAAAGCAATTCATAGGATTTCATTTGTAGTGAGACCGTTCTGACAGTCCTGTAACAGTGGAATTTTTAAGGATCATCAATATTGAAGGCACAGCCTGCAAAGTTACTGGTTTTTTTTTTTCTTTCTTTTTTCATCTTTAATTCCAATTAAAAGATACATATTCTATTAGACTAGATGCCTTCTGCCTGGATGTTTTCTGTGTGATCTTTGACTTGCAACCAAGGAAATTCAGCTTCAATCTGTTAGAGCTGAAAGGGCCCACAGCATGCCATGGGCTATCCAGTGTTTCAAGAATTTAGAATCCCTGGTTTGTGAATAATGATTAATATGTGTTACACATATTGTTAAATTTTCCAACAAAGATGGCCTATAAAGTTATTCTGCTTTGCTGATTATTCTTAATATTCCATATAATGCAGATATTGCACATATCCTATATATGCAAAATATTTAACTCGTTCTATAGGGAAATAGATGGGGAAATAGTGGAAACAGTGTCAGACTATATTTTTGGGCTCCAATATCACTGCAGATGGTGATCGCAGCCATGAAATTAAAAGACACTTACTCCTTATGACCAACCTAGATAGCGTATGCAAAACCAAAGACATTACTTTGCCAACAAAGGTCCATCTAGTCAAGGCTATGGTTTTTCCAGTGGTCATGTATAGATGTGAGAGTTGGACTGTGAAGAAAACTGAGTGCTGAAGAATTGATGCTTTTGAAGTGTGGTGTTGGAGAAGACTCTTGAGAGTCCCTTGGACTGCAAGGAGATCCAACCAGTCCATTCTAAAGGAGATCAGTCCTGGGTGTTCATTGGAAGGACTGATGCTGAAGCTGAAACTCCAATACTTTGGCCACCTCATGTAAAGAGTTGACTCATTGGAAAAGACTGATGCTGGGAGGGATTGGGGGCAGGAGGAGAAGGGGACGACAGAGGATGAGATGGCTGGATGGCATCACAGACTCGATCAACATCAGTTTGAGTGAACATCGGGAATTGGTGATGGACAGGGAGGCCTGGCATGCTGCTATTCATAGGGTTGCAAAGAGTTGGACACTACTGAGCAACTGAACTGAACTGAACTGATAGACAAATATCCACATTCTCAATGGACAATTTTCAAAATGCCTGTTTTATATTTTGGCATGATATTTAAGTACAATCTTGTATAAATCATATTTTGTATGCTTTTTAATATAATTTTAAATCAAATGATTGTATTGTTTGAAATTTATATTGGGTTTGATAGGTTTCAGAAGCAATACCATCTTGTCTTTAATGTTACTGTTACTCATGAAGTGACAGTTTACCATACATTCTCTAATTGAAAGAATTAAATTTTTACTTTTAAAAGTTACTTAGAAATCAAAATTGGCTTATTAATATTATTATAAAAAGATACAATCTCTGATGTATCATATTTTTGGAATATCTTACCATTTCATATAATTTAGAATTTTCCCAATGCTTGATTTGCCAATTCTGAATATAACTTTCCTTGATATCATAAGTAAAGTATATCAGGAATACTAATGTCAGTGTTGAATCATATACTGACTGCTGAAGCATTAACCAATGAAGTAGAAAAGTATAGAAATTCTGAATTATTTTGCATGCACATGTTTCAATATATAATAAATACTTTAAATATATATTTTCTCCTCATGTATGTATGTTTCACATATTCATATATATGTCCATCTATATTATTAATATACAGCATATATATATATAAATTTCAGATTGTATATTTTTATACTGAAAATACTAGAGGGAAATAACTACTCAAAAATAATTATGGAATACCTGCTTTATCCCAGAAACTGTGCTTGAGTCTGGGAATATAAATATTGGAAAGATACTATCTGCGCATTCAAGGAACTCATTACCAAGAGTGTCAGATGTGTTACAAGTTCTATAGGACAACAGAGATAAAGAGAGAAAGTAAAGACTTTGGGGAATAATACAAACAGCTTTTGCATTGAGCTTATATTAAATGTACTTACACTAAGGAGGGAAGAAAAAGGCATTTTAACCGGAGAAGAAATCATAAGCCAAATAATGAAATCATCAAAGTTCGTCATTTATTTGATAAAAGGCCCGTCATCCAGTGTGGTTAGAGCAGAGGGAACATGGGAAGAATGGCCAGATAGAATTTGAAGAAATCTAGAACTTAATGTAAAATTATGTGGTGAAAAGCTGGAAAAAAAATGGAGAGCATTTCTGTCCATAGACATACTAATAATAACAATATCAAAAAATAATAATAGCAAAAATTGACTTAATTTTTACCAGGAACTAGACTTTGCAATACAAATATTATGCAGAAGAGCTCACTTAATCCTAATCATAAAATTTATTTTCAAGCAGTAAAAACCAAGTTTGCAATTTAGTATTTTCAACCGAAGATGGCTTTGGGAACCAAGAGGTGGAGATCAGCTTTTGTGCGAGATGAACGTGCTCAGGAAAGAGAAAGGTCCATTCCAGCTCCAGAGGGTAGACATCAATTCAGAGGTCAGTAGTGACTGGTAAACTATTCCTTTCAAGTTCACTGTTCAGACTCCAGAGAGGGAATGTTGAAATGTCCTTTTGGGGTTGCTTATCAACTTTCTGACAAGAAGAAAAAAATAACAGTTTTGCCACACTAAATTCAGTGGGTGAAAGTAATTTGCTCAAAGAAACCTGCAGTAGTAATAGTAGTGTAAGTTGCTTCAGCATGTCTGACTCATTGCAACCCTGGCGGACTAAGCCCACCAGGCTCCTCTGTCAGAATTCTCCAGGCAAGAATTTTGGAGTAGGTTGCCATTCCCCTCTCTAGGGGATTTTCTTGACCCGGGGATAGAACCCAGGTCTCCTGCATTGCAGACAAAATCTTTACCATCTGAACCACCAAGGAAGCCCAAAAGAACCCAGAGTATTCTTAAATTTGACCCATACATCTGCAACTGAAATATGATGGAACTAAATCCTAGGTAATTTAAATGCCTTTCAAAAATGGGGGGAAACAAAAAAAAATGGGGAGAAACAGTAAATAAATGAATTCGTATTAAAGCCAAACTCCCAGCATTCAGATCAAGAAAACTGAAGAGTGAGAAAAGCCTCTTTTCTATAGCATTTCTAATATTTTCATCAGCATGATGGCCAAGTAAGATTTCATCAGGTTGTATGGAATCAGTTTTAAGTAAAAAGACCTATTGAAATCAAGGTCCTTTGCCAAAAATTTTTGCAGGGAGGAAGAGAAAACAGTAATTTGATGGTGGAAAAGAGGGAAAAAAAAAACAACTTTTTTTTTTTTTTTCAACAAAATAGGGAACTTCAGGTAGGTTTGTGGGTTGAAAGAAGCTTAGGGACTGAACAGAAAATAGAAACCCCATTGATGAAACAAGATCTTGGCAGAGTCAACTAGGAATGGAATGAAAAGGTCAGATGAACAAAAGAACAAGGATTCTTCTTCTCAGATGCAAAATAAAGTCCTTATGAGTAAAGATACTGATAAATTTGGAGACACAGAGGAGGGAAGCAGAGGGGAGTCACGCCTGATAGCCTCAGTGTTCTCAGCAGTAGGAGGTGAGATCATGTTTTGGGGTTTAGGTGGGTGGGGGTGGGAGATCGGAGGAGGGTGTGGTGGGAACAGCTGCTGTGTGGAATGGGAAGACCAGCCAAGTAGGAATGAGTAATAGGGCTGCTAAGCAGCTCTGAGAGTTCAGCTGACATCGGAAATCATAAATTTGTAGCAAAGTCAATCAGCGTGGTTATTCAATTTTCTCAGTAACTCTTGGCAGCCCAGGATGAGGAGGAGAGTGAACAGATGGTAGGATTGATTTGGTGGTGGGATTGGCAAGGCAGCTGTGAGAGAAGGTCAAAGAATGGAAGAATCAATTGCACCCATGAAAATGTGTTATCAGGGGGATCAAAATTAAGCAGAGATGACAGTGAAGCCAGGAAGGATTGGAGACTGCTAAAATGTGAAAGACAAAGCAGTGGAAAGCATTAGCCTTTCACGCTGAAGAGGAGTTTTGTGGGCATGAGTGGGATAGAGGATGAGAGAAGAGAATTTCACAATTCTAGATAGTACTAGAGTGCTTTTGTTTAGAAATAATCCATTTTGTGTTTATGGGTGTGGATTGCCAAAGCTGTATGGGAGTGTAGGTCACTGAATACAGGGGCAAAAGAATTTTGAAGCTAAATAGATGAATGAGTCATCCAAACCATCTAGGATAGCAACAAGCAACAGGAGAAAAAAACAAACAAGATAAAACAAGCTAACTGCCAAATTGGTCGAGTGAATTGATGAAGTACTTGTAGATGGTAAGGTTTAGAAAACAGTTTGATTGATTGGGTTTTGTAGACATAGGGCTTATTGAACTAAGATGATAGAACAATGTCTCAGAATTGGGAGGGGAAGTTCAAAAGAATGTCCCTCTTCCTCTTTGCCTTGAAATAGGAAGATGATTATTGTTTTTTACAGTGTTCTAGCCTGTAGTGAAATCGATGTGACTAAAATTTAAAACTCATTGCAAATAGTTCCCGTGCATACATCCGTGCTCAGACATGTCTGACTCTTTGTGACTCCATGGACTGTAGCCTTCCAGGCTCCTCTGTCCATGAGATTTTCCAGGTAGAATACTGGAATGGGTTGCCGTTTCCTCCTCCAGGAGATCTTCCTGACCCTGGGATTAAACCTAAGTCTGCTGTATCTCCTGCATTGGCAGGCATTCTTTACCCACTAAGCCATCAGGGAAGCCCCCAGATCCCATGCATGCTAACTTACTTTGTTTTTAGTCTCAGATATGTTCTAGTGGGTGAATTTCCTTTTCTGTACTAGGTCATGCTAATTTTCATTTAAACATGTGGTAATATAACCTACCTTAAACACAAAGTTCCTAACTACTAACAAAGAAGAAAGAGAAAGTTGTCTTAGCTACCACCTCCAGTGATAGCACCAAGTTTCTGATCTTTACCAAAATCTGTCAATGTCCACTTGCTTACACCTTAAGCCGTTTTAATCCACTCCCTGGTGGCTCAGATGGGAAAGCGTCTGCCTACAATGTAGGAGACCCGGGTTCGATCCCTGGGTTGGGAAGATCCCCTGGAGAAGGAAATGGCAATCCACTATTGCCTGGAAAATCCCATGGATGGAGGAGCCTGGTGGGCTGCAGTCCATGGGGTTGCAAAGGGTCAGACACGACTGAGTGACTTCAATTCATTTCATGGGTCTTTTGTCCTTTCCATTCCACTGATATATCTCTATCAAAATCACTAGAATTCCTTTGCTGAATTCAGTGATCAATTCTGTCTCCTGGTCTGAATCTTGGCTGGTTGTTCACTCCCTCTCCCTGGAGCACTTCTGATCACTATATTTACTTGGTTTTCCTTCTCCACTACTCACTACATCTTCTCAGTCACCTATCTTGCTTCTGCTAGATGTCTAAGGTATGTGGTGCACCAGGATTTTGTTTTTATGCATCACCATCCCAGGCTTCTCACCTGGGCTCCATACTCAATACAATGACCCATTCAGCTTTTCCACAGGTAAAGGCAGTATTACGCAGTGGTCATGCAGTAGGTTCTGGTACCAGATTCTCCTTGACTCTATTAGCTGGATGACTAGGGTAAATCTCTCTGTACTTTAGTTTTCTTATTTCTAAAAGGAGGATGATAATAAGAACTACTGCATGGACTTCTTGGGAAGATTAAGTAAAATATATAAATAAATAAAAATATATAAGTGTTTAGAAGTATACTTGACGCAGAATAAGTGCTCAGTAATTGCTCCTTATTAATATGATCACAAACATAACAGAGTAAAAGTAGAACCATTGATGTTTTCCCCTCATATAACTCAGTTTTCCCTCTTTGTAAACCTTGCTCATGTGAGTGAATAATACAGATGTCTACCCACTTTTTTTCAGAGGAAAACCCCTGAGATCACCTTTTACTCTTTTCCTTTATAAGCCACCTTAATCAATCAGCAGTTTCTATTAGCTGTGCATCACAAATGTATACCAAATCTTACCATTTTTCATCACCTTCTCTTCTAAGTTTTAATCCAAGTCACCAACATCTGCTGTGTCTCTGATTCTCCTGTGCTCCCTACAATATCCATGTAGTGATGTTTCTAAATTACAAGTGCAAACATGTCCTTCCCCTGTTCAAAATCTTCCAGTGTCCTATTACAATGAGAATAATATCCAATCTTCCGAAATGGTCTACAAGCATGACCTGATTGGGTACCAGCTTGCCTCTGGGACCTCAGTTCCTTTCCATCTCAGCATGATTCACTAAACCAAAGCCACTCTGATTCTTTTTTTTCTGTCACTGAAACATGCCAAAAGATTTCCTCCTTCAGAGCCTTTGAACTTGTTATGCTTGCTCTTTGGAACACTCTTTGTCCCCTCCAGTCGTTGTATACATGCCTCCTCTTCATCATTTAAATTCCCCTCCAGATATCAAGTCCCCACAGTGGTTGACTTGACTGTCTTCATCATACTCTGTTTTATAATTTTTTGTAGCACTCATTGGAATTGCAATTTCTGCCCAAATCTTTGTTTGCCCAAATTGATCATACTTAATCTGAAAAAATAAAAGAATCTATCATAGAGCTTTATTTGATTTACTTGATTGTTTACATTTTGATCATCAGAATTATTGTTTTATTTTTTATATACTTGTTTATTTAAGTAAAGTTATTTTTAGATGGTACACTGGTGTCTGCTGTGTCTTAGGCATTTGGAATGTTGTAACCACTCCAGTGTTCTTGCCTGGAGAATCCCAGGGACGGGAGAGCTGGGTGGGCTGCCGTCTATGGGGTCGCACAGAGTCGGACATGACTGAAGCGACTTAGTAGCAGCAGCAGCAGCAGCAGCAGCAAGCATCTCTAGTTTTCTCATCACATTTGTAAAAGTTGACGTGAATAGAATATTATTTGTTTTGGATCTGGAGTTCTCTTGGAGAGTGACTATTTTTGGAAAATATGCTATTATCCTTTTGATTTTTATGCAATATATATATATATATATATATATATATATATATATATATATGGGTTCCCAGGTGGCACTAATGGTAAAAAACCTGCCTGCCTGCCAATGCAGGAGAGTTAAGAGATGGAGGTTCAATCCTTGAGTCAGAAGTTCCCCTGGAGAGCATGGCAACCCACTCGAGTATTTAAGCCTTTGCTTGAAATTTAAATACTTTGCTTGAATCATTAGTTATTTTATGAATAGGGTTAACAGATCAGAGGAGAAGGCAATGGCAACCCACTCCAGTACTCTTGCCGGGAAGGTCCCATGGATGGAGGAGCCTGGTAGGCTGCAGTCCACGGGATTGCTAGGAGTCGGACACGACTTCACTTTCACTTTCATGCATTGGAGAAGGAAATGACAACCCACTCCAGTATTCTTGCCTGGAGAATCCCAGGGATGGGAGAGCCGGGTGGGCTGCCGTCTATGCGGTCACACAGAGTCGGACACAACTGAAGCAACTTAGCAGCAGCAGCAGCAACAGATCAGAAGTTTCTAACTGGTATATCAGTTGTTCTCCAAAGTGTAAACAATGAAATACAAACAAAAGCAAGATATTGTCTTCCTTACACATTCAATTTCCTTTTGAGGAAAACAATGCAAAACATGCTTCTTATCATTTCAAAGCAAGAATACATATTTACTTGGGTATCCATGTGTTTTGATTATAAATATCACTTGGGACCAAGACATGACCACAAAGGCATGTTCACGGATTACTGTTTTAAGGTAGATCTGTGAGGATGTCAGACATGCATGAGCTGCAATCATGGGCTTTCCACTACAAAAATAGAACAGATTCTTATTCATCAAACATAATGCTATGTTTTGCAGTCCCAACTAACTCTTTATAATCACTTAAGATTTGAATATAAAATTAGGCTTTCTACAAGTAGTCTGAAACCACAAATATTACATTTCTGGATTCTGGTTGCATTTTTAAAGATAGGATGGAGCAAGTGTTCTGAGTTAGTAACTAAATATTATTACATTCCTAGGGCTAACCCAGCACGTATGGTAACAGTCATCATTTATTTATAACAAAGAAAATTTGGTGGTACTGGCACACTTTGAAAATTCCAAATGATGGATGATGAGAGAGGCTTTCTGATGTTAAATATTTTGTAAATCTCAAAGCAAATGTTTAATTAGAACATACATTTTTGTAGGCTCTCAAGAAAGAGAAGTTTCAACCCAGGTTCCTTTTTCCTGGGTTGAAAGAGCCAAAGCATGTGCAGCCACTGTGGGTTCTCCGGGGGTGCCTATAGTCACACAGGCGGCTTCTTTTCTTAGCTGGTGTAGGAGAGAGAGGTGGGCATGTAGGCATATCTCTAGTTGGTGTTTGCAGAAGATGAGAGATTCAGACGTGTACAAAGACCGTGGGATGATTGGAAGAGATGCCAGGACTGATTAAATGAATAAACATACTGAAAAGGGATTAAATGCCATTACCAATCATTTATATTAGAGAGAGAATACAACTGATAAACTTCAAATATCATAGAAAAGCTACTGAAAATTGCATTTCCTGTGATAAAATACTTGGTAGTCTTTCTTATTGATTGATTAAGATGTTTGAATAATAATAATTGTTCTCTGCTTCTTTATTGGCAAGTAAAGCCAGAAAACTTTTTCAGGGCATCTTGTTGAAAATTCTCTCTCTTTTCTTATTCCTCCTTCAGAATAACTTCAGTGCAATTCCTAAAAGAACACCATTTGGCCAATTTCCATCTGGCATGCTTCCCTTCTTATTTTCACTGAAAAGTGTGGAGTCTAGTTTTTAACGCTATCTCTGAATAAATTCAGCTTTCAACTCAACACCCATCCTCCATACTTGTTTTTTATATAAGCAGTTACCTCGTTTTGTGGGAAAAATAAATATAACTCTGGGCTCTGACTGGATAGAATCTGATAAAAACAAATCATACAAATATGGATTCACCAATTTCTAGTAATCTGCTGTAGGATTTAGAGTACAAATGTGTCATGTGAAAAGTTCCTTCTCTGCAGGAGAATTGAGTATTTTACACTCAGATAATTAGAAAATTGTCAAGACATATGTTGCCTTTTACAAACGATTTTGTATTTATTGTTTTGCAGATGAAATAAAAAATTATCATGGTGCTGAATTATGAAAAACCTCTCAACTTAGAGGTCTTCATCAATGACTAATTGCTACTATTCATAACCCACTTTAAAAGCAAATAAAGCACCCATCTGGTAATTCTATTAATGGTTTCTATATTAAAACAGTTATTGGTCCTCCAAAATAAAATATGTAATTATGAAATATTCATATTGGTGTCACTATTGAAAAGCTTACAAATGTATCTGGAAAAAATAGAGTTTATCATTCTTTTTCTTGTTTTCTGTTAAGCCTATAACCTCTTAAAAAATCAAATTGGACTAATGATGTAGCAGCATATACTCAACAAAATGGAAAATTAAGTGATTATCTAAATAAATAGAGGCAAAAAAGAAGCATTCATAATTAATAATTTAGATAGCAGTATCAACTCTCCCTTGCCCCCAACCCTCTATGTTGTCCACTGGAGAATTTATAGGACTTGAGTAACTTGGTCTGTCTGTTCAAAAAGGAGAAAAGGAAGCACTGGTCCTTGTCTTGTTTTGAAAACTTTTGACCTGGAACAAAACTTTGAATGTCTCTGAGACTCCATTTCTGTGGTGGTTAAATGTGAGAAATGTCTCTGATAGTCTTTAGTATTGTTATGGAGAATTAATGAAATAAAGAACGTGCAAATATTTTGTAAAAGTAAGTCCCTGTCAGGCGACAGATAGAGCTATCATCTAAGGTTAGACATCTAAGCTTCTGAAATAGGGCAATCTTTGGTTATCTCTGAGGAAAAATGGTGACTAGAATTGCTCTAACCCTGCTCCATTCTGATCTTCAACCTCTAAGAGTGTCATGAATATTCACTCACCTTGCATCTCTTGCTGAATGGGGGCCCTATACAGACCTACAGGGAGACAACCATTTTCCTGCTTGTTTTCTGCCTTTGATGACCCCAGTGTCCCTCTCTAGTCTGGTTTACATTATGTATATAATGCAGGCTGTGTCCCTGATCCCAATGCTCTAGCACCTTTTCTGATTTTGTGATGCCATCTCACTCCAGTTTGCATTTGTTCATGCCTGAAATGCCAATTCTCTTTTCCTCTGTTTGCTTTTTCCTTGTTCTTCAATGTGTAGCTTAACTCTGTGTGGTATAATCATAGATGGCTTCCCTGGTAGCTCAGCTGGTAAAGAATCCACCTGCAAGGCAGAAGACCCTGATTCAATTCCTGGGTCTGGCAGGTCCTCTGGAGAAAGGTTAGGGTACCCACTCCAGTATTCTCGGGCTTCCCTGGTGGCTCAGCTGGAAAAGAATCTGCCTGCAAAAATATTTTGTTCTTTATAATTTATGTTTTTAGTTCTCTTTCATGACTTTTGTAGTTTAAAATGCCATTTGAAGATTTCATGAACAAAAACCTGAAGCACCTCCATTGCAAACTGAATCAGGGTCAGTCGCTCTGCTTACCTTTCACTTGCACAAACGTTCACCTCTCCTGATAATTATATGAGTGGATAATATTTATAATGGACTGCTTATCTATCTTACTAGACTGAGATCTTCTGTCAACATATTTATATCTACTATAATGTCTATAATAGGTGTTTATCACATATCAGTTGAATGATGAACAAATAGTTTATGTATGTAGTTCATTTTAATTTAGTAAATAGATATTGGATGATATTAAACAGCTAATAATTAGACTTGCAGTTAATATGCTCCAAGTTCTTAGTTTTATTTTGTGCTTTATACTCACTGGAAGTCAGTGTTGAAAGATAAATTTTATTATAATAACAAATAAATCATAATAAGTAAATGAGGTATACTCTTGTAAATTATCATTTTTAAGGTTACTTCTCATTCTTTCATTTCTTTTTTCTACTGTATAAAGTATTTTTATCTTGAGGTCTATGGCTAAACCTTAACAGTCAAAGAGAGGCATTATGCCAATATGAGAACACAGCTCATTACCATTACAAATGATTTCTAGCTATTTGTGTGTTTCAGGTCAGAACTGAGGATCAGACAACTAGATAATTTTCAATGACAATCCAAGCTTCAAACATTCCTCTCATGCGGAAAGTTAGTCCTCTCTATTGGAAAAATTTTTTCTCCCAAGTAGCAGTCAGTGGCATCTGATGTGAGTTGACAAAGATAAGCACAGTTTCACTCAATTCGATAGATATTTACTATATACCAAATAATTTATGCGTCTCTGATATATAAAAGTGCATAAGGCTTTGACCCTTTCTTCGAGAAACTCACAATAAGTTTTAGGAAGGTAAAATGTAATCAATAACTGATAATGAAATGGTGAAATGTTAACTAGCAACATTAAACAAAATTTCTTAGTGGCTGCTCTTTGCCTGGCAGTGCTGGGAGTTAACAAATGCTATGGGAACAAGGTCATGTAGAATCTTTAACTCTAGCATTGGAGAAGGATCCTGGAATAGAACTGACTGTTCATTGGGCACGATAGTTACAATGCTTTGGATCCACAGAACGTTTTAATGTGGGGCCCATGACAATGTTTCAGTTTCCTTTAAAATCAGAAGAAAAACAAGGACCTTTTCAGTCAAATAAAATGTTTTAATGTATAATATTACTACATCCATCTTTATACCAACACAGTCATTGCATATAATGGGTAAGTTTTTTTTTTTTTCATGATGGATGTGTCTGTTAAGGCAGAGGAGACTAGGGTCCATGGAAGGTGTAAGGTGACCCTGACTGAGGGCAGGTGGAAACTAGAAAGCATCAGGAAAAGATTCAGAGCACTGGAAATGGGCTCTGAAATACTGTGCTGTGCTGTGTTCAGTCACTTCTGATTCCCGTATGGACTGTAGCCCGCCAAGCTCCTCTGTCCATGGAATTGTCCTAGAAAGAATACTGGAGTGGGTTGCCATTTTCTCCTCCAGGAAATCTTCCCTACCCAGGGATCAAACTGTGTCTCAGATTCTTTTACAGCTGAGCCACAGGGAAGCCTTTTGTAATACTAGTACCATTTTACTAGGTAGAGAACAAGAAGGCCTTATAGGGAGAAATGTTAGTCAAAAGCAAGGCCCGGACTTGTAAAAGTATAGGGTGGAATGATTCAGAAGTGCACAAGACGTGGTCTCTAAATTAAAGTTCAGTGAACAGAGACGAATGTACGCAGAGTACAATTCCATAACAGAAAATATGTGCCTATTCC
Source organism: Capra hircus (assembly GCF_001704415.2). Classification (NCBI taxonomy): domain Eukaryota; kingdom Metazoa; phylum Chordata; class Mammalia; order Artiodactyla; family Bovidae; genus Capra; species Capra hircus. Next base: position 50,490,498 of record NC_030813.1, read on the forward strand.
AAGATTGAGGAATAAGATAGCTGCTTCTAAATCTTTAAAATTCCTAGGAAGTGAAGATTTACAACCAGACAGCTTAAATAAATAAAATTGACTAAATAAGTCTACCATTGTAACATTCTCAATTTTCTGAGATGTGTAATATATTTGGGTGTAGGGTAGGTGGTACTATGGTTTTGAGCCTATCATTAAGCCCTAAGATCTTGACATATCAATGATTATGAATTCGTCACTATTTGTTTTATACTCTCCATGTATATTTTGAAAATATTACTAGTGAGATAACATCTCCAAATTACATTAAAATGGACAGTCATTTTCTCCCTCAGAAATTCAATTAGGGTTGAGTACACTCGTCAAATATGAATCCTTAAGTACATTTTGTACAAATGTTCACTGACACAGCATTAAACTTTCTTTCTAGGACAAATTCAAAATCCAGATTTGAGAAGTGAGTCATATTATAATCCATATTGATGAATTCTGTTAAACTACTTTTAAAATTTTAGAGGGTAAAGTAAAACTTCATTCTAGTGTATGCTATTTCTTTCAATTCACTCTACAATTTCTTAAAGTATATGTTCTCTCCTTATTTTCTAAACCCTTTTCTCAGTACTATCTTCTTTTCATCCTCCCTCACATAATGAAGGGAAAACATTATTTATCTAATTTATTTTGAGAGAATAACATTATGGCTACTTACATTTTTCTTGTTAGTATAATAGCTGTAGTGAAAAGTAGGTGAGCTGATGAATTTAATTTTTCAACTAACTAAACATGCACATATTAAATTCTCTAACTGTCATAAATATAATCAGGCCTTTAATTAGAAAATGAAGGAAACATAATTCGAAGCATTATGAAGATATATTGAGCTTCTGGTGGTTAACGCATTTAGGGAGATGAGGTAACTCAATCAGAATGCCGCACTCCAGCTCTATTCTGAATTGAGCTTTTGCAAAATCTATTATAGTGAGCATACAGGAGAGCCACTGGAAATAAAAGAGTGTGCCTTTTTAAGGTAGGTCATGGCATCGTCTTCAAACATAAGGGATACCAGCACCTCCTATAAATAAGTCATTGCACTGTTGGATATCATAATCTATATTGTTCAATATAGAGGAAAACCTGGCCTTTAAAAGACATGTTTGCATTGTTGCCTATATATTTGCATCTCTGAAAATATTAAAGGGGAAGTAGACAAAGGCATTCGTAAAAACTGAACTGTTCACTTTGGAGTGTGATACACTAGATGATTTTTCCAAGGATTCCATCAATGTCTGGATCCCTTCAAATAAATGTCATTTATTCATTCAAGAAACCATTGACCTAGCAAAACATCATGATAATAACAGGACTATAGGACTGAATAAGACACAGTCCCTGCATTCAAGTTTATAGTCTAGTGGATGCAACAGAAATATGATGGAAGCTCAGTACAGTATTGCTAATACTGTACCCTGAAGTGTAGAGGACGGGCAGGGAACTCAGCTCAGGGACCTGGGAAGGTGGCGTCGTGAAGTAATTCAAAGTGATATACATAGATTTGTCTGTGTCTGAAATTATCACAAAATTTTAACCTCTTCTATATATTATTTTTAAATTTTGAATAAACAAATATACTTTTATGTCCCAATTTTATATTACCTGTTTCTACATATGTATATTACATAAAAATAATTTACATATGGATATGAAAATATGTATATATTTTAAAAAATCCATATATATATGAAAAAAGTGAATATCATTGTTTGAAGTTTTTTTTTTTCATGCCTTTCTGAATACTTCTATAGCAGAGCCAGAATAAAAATTTCATTCATGATATGAAATATCTGTTGTTGGTTACCTTACATGTGATTTTCTTTATTTTACTCTTTAGTGAGTTATCTGAACAATGAAATGCTGCATCAACTCTATTCTATTTATTCTTTCCCCTCTAAACATTATTATTGTTTATATTTTTCTTCTTTTCCTGGCCTAAAAACATGTTTCCTTTAACTACCTAATTTTCTTTTTATCTGAGGAAGCCCCTTTGTATTAGCAATCTCTGTTAACTTCTGTTCACCATTCATTTTACTGCTGCTTAAGAGCTGGTTCAAAGATAGATGGAAACAAATCACACAGTTTCTTTCCCCTTGTGGAAGATGGCTAAGGGTTGAAATATTGATATATACTTTACATAATTTGTTAAATAAATATATTCTTTAGCTTTGGGAATAAGTTAGTAGCTCTTTACATTTAATTCATAATAAAAGGATGTAAGAGTGGATTAGAATCCATTTTTCCTATAAATTCTTATTAAAGTAAGTGTTTTAATTAAGAGTCATGAATTGAGCATCTGCTTCTCTATATTTGATGTGATGGGAGTGTAAAAAGTGTTATAAGACTATTCCTGTGCTGGGTGGGTTTAGAGAGTAAAGGCAGATTAACTGCATGAGCTATGAGACAGATTAATATGCAAAGTTAAATAGCATTGTGTTAATAAAAAAGAAAATAAAACTAAAATGTAAGTTGTATGATGAAGACCATAAATGTATATGTTCCTTTTTATTTGTGAGTATGGATTATATATAAGTGTGGGTGCATGTGTGTGCTCAGTGGCTCAGTTGTCTGATTCTGGACTGGCCATAACCCTGTCCATGGATCTCAGGCCTAGAGGGTGCTATTCCACCATCTTAAGATTGACCTGTGTCTCTTGTGTCTCCTGCATTGGCAGGTGAATTCTTTACCACTGTGCCACTTGGGAAGCCATGTATATATAAAATATGATTAAAAAATCAAAAGGAAGTATAGCCAATATCTCACTGCAGATAGAACTTTGAGGAAAGGTATTTGAAACAGTGCAAGTGGATTCATTCAATAAATTGTTGTATAGATCTATAAATTAAATAGGGATACTTATCTTGTGAGACTCTTGATCAATTATTAATTTAAAATATTTTGTAGATGAATCAGTGATTTTATTTATCATATTAAAATATAATTTTATCTTTCTTTTTGGTATATTAGGAAAAATACATCTAGTTAAATTTGAACAAATTGGCTTTAAATGTATTTTAAAATATATTGCACACATTTAAAGAAATTCAAATGATGTCAGGTTTTCTTTGAGTTTTTGTATAAAGATGCTAGTAGCATATTTTGATTTAAGATGTATTTTCAGTTCTAAAATCCCTGAAGTACTTCTCTCCTACAGTGATTGACTTTGTAGAGAAATGTTTAAAGAGGAATTTAAATTTAAAAGGTGCAATTTGAAACACATTTTCTTGTGTCAAGTTTTGACACTGACCTTTTAAAACATGTAAGCAGGGACTTTCCTCTTTAATTATATTGCTTCTTTTAAATTAAATCTGTATTGTAATTCTTTACAAAATAAGGTAAAATTTTGGAATGAGATTTATTTTACTTCTTCTAGATTTTAGATGTTGAAAGTACATTTTTTTTTCTTTGCCATAGGGATTCAGAATGATTTTTGAAACAGTTTTTTATCTCTTCATTTAAGCATTGAAAGGCAAAACCTGTTTTCCACAAAATGATTGCATATTATACAAAAACATATACTGGCATTTCAAAATAAGTTTTGTTAAGTGGATTTCAATCAAAGTTTCACTGTAAAGAGTTAGTGGAGAAAAATGATACTGATGGGTGGGGCAGTTATCAGGAAGAACTAGGGAAAAGGGACATTTTAGGAATCTTTTTATTAAAGACATTTTGCTTTCATTCAAATAAAGAAGAACATCAGAAGGATTTATCACAAGTTAGCACTGCATTCTATTCCTACATTACTTTGCAGAAATTCAGTGAACAAACCAATAAAACACAGATCAGTCATATCAAGGCAAGTTATTGACAGTACTGACCTTTCTTTGATACTGACCAGTATTTGATTATTTGTGTTCAATCTCTATTTGGAGGAATTGAGATAAAAGAAAATAGTGTCTGGAATTAGACACCTGGATCCAAATTGATGCCTGATATTTATTTGCTATGGACCTGGGATAGGTCATCTAACATCTTGAAGCCTCAGTTTTTTCATCTTCCTCTCTTTTATAGGAGGTTTTGAGAGCTCAGTGAAGTATGGTTTCTGAGGCTTTTGCTCATCAGTTCAATTCATTTCAGTCACTCAGTCATGTCCGACTCTTTGTGACCCCACGGACTGCAGCACACCAGGCCTCCCTGTCCATCACCAACTCCCAGAGTTTACTCAAACATCTGTCCATAGAGTCAGTGATGCCATTCAACATTCTCATCCTCTGTCATCCCCTTCCTCTCCCTCCTTCAATTTTCCCACCATCAGGGTCTTTTCTAGTGAGTCAGTTCTTCTCATCAGGTGACCAAAGTATTGGAGCTTTAACTTCAGCATCAGTCCTTCCAATGAATATTCAGGACTGATTTCTTTTAGGATAGGCTGGTGGGATCTTCTTGCAGTCCAAAGAACTCTCAAGAATCTTCTCCAACACCACAGTTCAAAGGCATCAATTCTTCGGCACTCAGTTTTCTTCACAGTCCAACTCTCACATCCATACATGACTACTGGAAAAACCATAGCTTTGACAAGATGGACCTTTGTTAGCAAAGTAATGTCTCTGCTTTTTAGTATGCTGTCTAGGGTGATCATAGCTTTTCTTCCAAGGAGCAAGAGTCTTTTAATTTAATGGCTGCAGTCACCATCTACAGTGATTCTGGAGCCCCTCAAAATAAAGCCTCTCACTGTTTTCATTCTTTCCCCATCTATTTCCCATGAAGTGATTGTAGCAGATGCCATGATCTTAGTTTTCTGAATGTTGAGTTTTAAGACAATTTTTTCACTCTCCTCATAGTGCTCAAAAATTTTACATTTCTTTTACTTGGTTTCAGTGTATTGGATTGTTATATTATCTTAATATTTTAAAATTTAGTTTTTAGGCCTAGTTTAATTACTAGTGTGTTGTAACATAAAAGAGGCTGCATTATATATTAAGTATTTGGATTTCAGTTTTTCCTTTTGTTTGCATATATCTGTTCCATAAATTTCATTAAGTAAGTAGGTGTAGAAAAACGTCTGTAGGGATGATATAAAGCAAATGAAATATTAGGGATTTATGTAAATTGTTGAAGAACATGCATTTTTTTCATCCTCCTTGGCTTTTCCTGTCTAATATTTATATTCATATATTGGAAAAATTAACTGGTCAACACTTGCATTTTTTCAGGACATTGTGGACTTCTGTTTAAGGGCTTTTCTTTTATTGTTGTGTTTTGTTTTGCTTTTATACAGGGGCATGCATGCCTCAGTATTGTTTTGTTTAATTTTCTGCTATCTCTTCTGCATGGCAAAGAGTGTCTAAAAGACTCTTAATTAGTCTCTCTGCTTCTAACCCTGGCCCCTGCAGCAGTCTATTTTTAAAACTATAATCAGAGTAATTCTTGTAAAATATAATTCAAATTACTCCTCTGTTCAGAAGCCTCCAGTGGCTTCCCATCTCACAGAAAATTAAAGCCAAAATCTTTAAGACTCTGCATAGTCTGATTTCCTCAGATCTCCAAAGACCTTTCTAACCATAATCCCTTCACTCCAGCCGCACTCATCTCTTCTGTTCAAAGCCAGGTCCACTTCCAGCTCAGAATCTTTAAATCTTTCCTGCCTTCTGGGGCATTTCTTTCAGTCTCCACATAGCTCACATTTTTCCTCCTTCTGGTCATCTTAGCAATGAGAACTTCCTGACCATTCTATTTCAAATAGCATCTTCCTCTTAGATCCCAAACACTCCTCACTTTTTTCCCCTTTGCCTCAATCCCCTTGAGATATGTATGTAAGTATGTATGTATTGTGTGTGTATAACATTTACAGATTTATTTGGCTTATTTCTTTTTCACCAACTAGATGTAGTTTCAGTGATTTGGGGAATTTGTGTCTGTATGTTTTTCTACTGCTGTATCCATTATATGTATTAGAGTGCCTAACCAAGAGAAGATATTCATTAATATGCATTGTGTTGAATGGGGAAATAATTGTATTTAATGTTTCTGAGTCTTCATATATATACAGTCAGCAAAAACAAGACCGACAGCTGACTGTGGCACAGACCATGAACTCTTTATTGCCAAATTCAGACTTAAATTGAAGAAAGTAGGGAAAAACACTAGACCATTCAGGTGTGACCTAAATCAAATCCCTTATAATTATACAATGGAAGTGACAAATAGATTCAAAGGATTAGATCTGATAGATAAAGTGCCTGAAGAACTGTGGACAGAAATTTGTGACATTGTACAGGAAGCAGAGATCAAGATCATCCCCAAGAAAAAGAAATGCAAAACGGCAAAATGGTTGTGTGAGGAGGCCTTACAAATAGCTGTGAAAAGGAGACAAGCGAATGGCAAAGGAGAAAAGGAAAGATATTCCCATTTCAATGCAGAGTTCCAAAGAATATCAAGGAGAGATAAGACAGCCTTCCTCAGCGATCAATGCAAAGAAATAGAGGAAAACAATAGAATGGGGAAGACTAGAGATCTCTTCAAGAAAATTAGAGATTCCAAAGGAACATTTCATGCAAAGATGGGCACAGTAAAGGACAGACATGGTATGGACCTAACAGAAGCAGAAGATATTAAGAGGAGGTGGCAAGGAACACAGAACTGTACAAAAACGATTTTCAAGACCCAGATGATCACAATGGTGTGATCACTCACCTAGAGCCAGACATCCTGGAATGCGAAGTCAAGTGGTCCTTAGAAAGCATCACTATGAACAAAGCTGCTGGAGGTGATGGAATTCCAGTGGAGCTATTTCAAATCCTTAAAGATGATGCTGTGAAAGTGCTGCACTCAATATGTTAGCAAATTTGGAAAACTCAGCAGTGGCCATAGGACTGGAAAAGGTCTGCTTTTATTCAAATCCCAAAGACAGGCAATGACAAAGAATGGTCAAACTACTGTACAATTGCACTCATCTCACACGCTAGCAAAGTAATGCCCCAAATGCTACAAACCAGGCTCCAACAGTATGTGAACCGTGAACTTCCAAATGTTCAAGCTGGATTTAGAAAAGAGGAACCAGAGATCAAATTGCCAACATCCACTGAATAATCAAAAAAGCAAGAGGGTTCTAGAAAAACATCTACTTCTGCTTTATTGACTATGCCAAAGCCTTTGACTGTGTGGACCACAACAAACTGTGAAAAATTCTTCAAGAGATGCGAATACCAGACCACTTGACCTGCCTCTTGAGTAATCTGTATGCAGGTCATGAAGGAACAGTTAGAACTGGACATGGAACAACAGACTGGTTCCAAATAGGGAAAGGAGTATGTAAAGGCTGTATGTTAACACCCTGCTTATTTAACTTATATGCAGAGCACACCATGAGAAACACTGGGCTGGATGAAGTACAAGCTGAAATCAAGATTGCTGGGAGAAATATCAATAACCTCAGATATGCAGATCACACTACCCTTATGGCAGAAAGTGAAGAAGAACTAAAGAGCCTTTTGATGAAATTGAAAGAGGAGAGTGAAAAAGTTGGCTTAAACTCAGCATTCAGAAAACTAAGATCATGGCATCTGGTCCATCACTTCATGGCAAATAGTTGGGGAAATAGTGGAAACAGTGACAGACTTTTTTTCAGGGGCCTCCAAAATCACTGCAGATGGTGACTGTAGCCATGTAATGAAAAGACATTTGTTTCTTGGAAGAAAAGTTATGACCAACCTTGGCAGCATATTGAAAAGAAGAGATATTACTTTGCCAGCAAAGTCTATCTAGTCAAAGCTGTGGTTTTTCCAGTAGTCATGTATGGATGTGACAGTTGGACTATAAAGAAAGCTGAGCACCAAAAAATTGATGCTTTTGAACTGTGGTGTTGGAGAAGACTCTTGAGATTCCCTTGGACTGCAAAGTGATCCAACCAGTCCATCCTAAGGGAAATCAGTCCTGAGTATTCTTTTGAAGATCTGATCCTGAAGCTGAAACTCTAATACTTTGGTCACCTGATGCGAAGAACTGACTCGTTTGAAAAGACCCTAATGCTGGAAAAGATTGAAGACAGGAGAAGAAGGGGATGATAGAGGATGAGATGGCTGGATGGCATCACTGACTCGATGGACATGAATTTGAGCAAGCTCCGGGAGTTAGTGATGGACAATGAGACCTGGCGTGCTGCAGTCCATTGGGTCGCAAAGAGTCGGACACAACTGAGTGACTGAACTGAACTGAACTGAACTGAACCAAGTTTCCATATCTTCACTTTCCATATCAGCTCAAAGGAAGCTTTGGGATACACAAAGTAAGCCTTTAATTTTTTCCCATAATATGAGACTAGCTGTTGTTAACACTGGAGAAGGTGATGGCACCCCACTCCAGTACTCTTGCCTAGAAAATCCCATGGATGGAGGAGCCTGGTAGGCTGCAGTCCATGGGGTCGCGAAGAGTCAGACACAACCGAGCGACTTCCCTTTCACTTTTCACTTTCATGCATTGAAGAAGGAAATGGCAACCCACTCCAGTGTTCTTGCCTGGAGAGTCCCAGGGACGGGGGAGCCTGGTGGGCTGCCATCTATGGGGTCGCACAGAGTCGGACACAACTGACGTGACTTAGCAGCAGTAGCAGTTGTTAATACCTAAATAACAGGTTATTTCTTTTTTGCAATTAAGAGCAGTCCTTTCACTTTGCTTAGAGCCTAAGGATTCTAATCATTGTAATAATTTCCATATGTATGTATATGTAACCAGATAACCATAGTAACTGAGACTTGCTCCACAGAATTGGAAAATCATGACTTCTTTATTGATAAAGACTTGAGGAAGCATCTCGCTAATGCCCCTGTTTCAGACACACCCACTCTTCTGGGAGAGTTTGAATTAGAATCTTTAACACCAGGTTCCCAGGGCAATTTTCTTCTCAAAATATTCAGCATAATGATCCTAGGAAACCAACCCTGAAGGAATAACATGCGTAACAAATAATCATAAGACCTGGAAAATAAAGGATTATTTGCAGAAAAGATTTCAAAATAAAGCCCAACATTAAGACTCATAATCTTTTCTCTTTCCCCTATACCTGCAGTTCTAAAACTTAATTTTATTGATTTCACTGTAATTATTCCTATTTCTATGAGAAGGCAATGGCATCCCACTCCATTACTCTTGCCTGGAAAATCCCATGGATGGAGGAGCCTGGTAGGCTGCAGTTCATGGGGTCACTCAGAGTTGGACAGGACTGAGCGCCTGCACTTTCACTTTTCAGTTTCATGCATTGGAGAAGGAAATGGCAACACACTTCAGTGTTCTTGCTTGGAGAATCCCAGGGATGGGGGAGCCTGGTGGGCTGCAGTCCATGGGGTCACTAAGAGTCGGACATGACTGAAGCGACTTAGCAGCAGCAGTAGCAGCAGCAGCAGCATATACTCTTGGGATTTGGTAATGTTTGGGTGGATTGTGTGATTAATTAACTGCAAATGGCTGTATGCTTGTACTGGAATTTACCTTGTTAGGGAGAAATTGAATAGATAAAGTAAAAATAGACTCTGTTGCCATTTTGCTAAGGACAAGTTAAATGATTCATCTTCAGATTGTCTCTCCCTGCCATTAATTTGTTGAGGGTGTTATGATAGTTTCTTGAATAATTAAGTTCTAGTTGGTTATGAAATCATGTGTTTGGAACATTTTGCTCTGATAATTTTCAATATGTAGAACTTTTCTCCAGCAAGCTATGATGAATAAATTCCTGCAATCAGACTTGACCAAAGAGCTCATCTATTTTTTTGGAAATTAAATTCCCTAGAAAATTATTTTTAAAGTTTCTGGAAGGTGTTGGGGTCGAATAAAAGTAGAGAGGTGTCTTCTGTCTTGAAGAGAGCCTATTGGTGATAGCTCCTCATAAACAAGTTATGAATAAAGCCTGGATGAAGTCACATAGAGTAAGTAGGAAACGTGCTCTGTCTTCTAAATGTGCTCCAGAAATGTTAATAGCATCTTTAATTCTCAAAACCAATGATCAGAATGATTAAGAGAGTAAAAGAGTTCTAATATAGATCAAGATTTAACATTTCAGGTAATACCCTTGGACTTTCTTCAGTTAAACGTTTTAGACAGTTGGATGATAGGAAAATAGTTTTGCTATTTAAAAAAGTCACAGAATGCAGACAAAGGGAGAAACTAATATGAACACTTGTATAACAGGTCCAAAGTTGCAAAAGAAATAATAAAATAATATTTTTGTTTGTTTGTGAAGATGTCTCTATGTTCAACAAGCCCCAGAGAGTTGTGAGTCCCTAGTTTATCTTTGTTTTCACACCATTGACACAGGCATTTAAAAAAATGAAAATAGTACTTTTTGCACTCCCTAGGAATATGTAAAAAGTGGAATATTAATCTAAAGGGATAGTACATTTGATCAGTATTTGCCTGTGAAGAACCATATGGGCAGCAACGTGTAAAAGATGATAGATAATATTCAAATGGATTTGAAAATATTAATATATTATTCTGATAAGAAACTGAGCATATTATTGTATGGAGTAAAAAAACATACATTAATTAAACAACACTAGCTGTTTTTTAAGGAATAAGTAAGTTACAGCGAACACACCAAAACATCTTATATAAAAATGACTCTCAGAATATAAAATGCACAGTTCGTCAAGGAGTGAATGGGGTTGAGGGTAGTGACAGATTTTAATATGAACCTACCACATTTCTTAAGCACTTATTATAAACCAAGCCACTGGTCTAAGGACTTAATCAGAATGATTAAGAGAGTAAAAGAGTTCTAATATAGATCAAGATTTAACATTTCAGGTAATACCCTTGGGCTTTCTTCAGTTAAACGTTTTAGACAGTTGGATGATAGGAAAATAGTTTTGCACAAATAGTTCTTCCACAATGACTTTGTGAGATAAGTGCTGTTGTTTAACCCATTTTACAGATGAAGAGGGCTTCCCAGATGGCACTAGTGGTAAAGAACCCTTCTGCCAGTGCAGGAGACATCAGAGATGCCAGTTCAGTCCCTGAACCCGGAAGATCCCTGGAGGAGGGCATGGCAACCCACTCCAGTATTCTTACCTAGAGAATGCCATGAACAGAGGAGCCTGGAGGAATACAGTCCATGGGGTCATGAAGAGTCAGACACACCTCAAGCGGCTCAGCATACACGCATGCCCAAATAGAGAAACAGGCTTACAAAGATTAAATGACGCACTGTGTGGTCTTGCAGCTAGTAAATGGTAGTGGTGGATTCAAAGTTAGGTCAGTCTTTACTACCCTGTCTGTGTCACCTCTGTAGATGTATTCTTTCCCAAGTAGTGGTGCAAAAAATGAGTTCCATCCATTTCTTGCATTTGAGGGCTTCCAGAAGAACTGATATCAAGCAGAGAAAAGAGGTCAGCCCCTTTCGGATATGGAGGAAAAGGGGATGTGTAGTTCCAGTGTTGACTTAAGTATATGTGGTGTGTCTCTAGCTTGGCACCATGTCCAGAAAATAAACATTTTCTGGCTAAACCGGTTCTGGGATAAAACAAGGGACTGTGGCTTTCTCAGGGTCTCAGATGCTGGGCCGAAATCACTCTGTCCACTCAAGTTTTCCCACGACTTAGGCCAACCTGAAATAGACATAAGGGACGTTCCTCTGCTGCAAACACTCTTGTCTTCTTAAACTGAAACAGCGATACCTTTGTTCCTTCCTGGATTTCCTTCATAATCTCCGGTGACAAAAGGCCCGTGTTCACAGAGGCCCAGGATCTCCCTGCACGAATTCTGTCTGTATGTAGGAATTGCCAGCATTTGAAACTTTAATTTAAACCCAGACCCATCCTTCTGCATACAATTGTATTGTGTCTAGGAATATTCAGCTGAAATGGCTTCTGCATACTGATGTAACCAGAATAGAAACAGTGGGAAGGATAAAATGTGTATCCCAGAGGCACTATTCAGAACCTTCTGAGCTGTGTTCCCTGATGCTCAGTTTTTATTAACGGTTAAATTAAGAGGTAGATAAATTGAGTTAAGCCCCATCACAGAGCAGCACAGTAACCTGTGAGAGCAAAGGATCAGTATCTCAGATACTGGGTGATAACAGATAAAGTTCTTAAAGGACAAGAGGGAAACCCTAACATTCCTTCCATCTCCCAGCCCTGATGAATTAAACTCCTTGGTAGTGAGGTCATGGAAGCACCCCAGCCCACCTCCAACCTAAGCAAATAGTTTCAAAGTGCACCTATTTTTAATTTATTTTTAAGAATCTTCTATTATTTCATTTCATTTTTACTCAAAATAATGAATAAACTTGAAGCCATACCTAATGGAGGACTGGATGCTGTATATGTTTTACAGTACAGGCCAGTGCAAGCTAGGTTTGGAATGTCACATGCTACATCCAAAAATGTTCTCTCATTGTCGCGTTGCATTAAACAGCCACCACCTAGCCCAGACTAAGAGTGGGCTCTGTAAATGGTTAGGTGTTCTGTTTTCATCTTTTGTTTGTGTTATTTTCCTGGCTGATAAATGGTGCTATAAGCCTTAAATAGCTACTTTGCATTCCTATGGGGATATTGTGTGCATCTTTATGCATCCATTTTGGTTTACTTATATTGTGATTCCACCTCTTTATATTAAAAATTTATATTTTTCTGTTAGATGTTTCAAGTATGTGGCTTTTAAGCATCAGTACTTCTTGTGGTCATTGTACAAGGAATGTCCTTCGTTACAGAATGCAACTATGGGGAACGTTGGTGAGCAAAGGACAAGCTGCATCAGGTTTTAGGACGCTGGCATTATTCCTGGTCTAGCTCCCAGTTTTCGAGAGAACCCATTTGACCTTCAATCTTGCGGAGGTAACAGAAGCCTTTAGAAATCATGTAAAGAATTCATCCCCTTTAAAAAGCAACAGAATCCTTTCCATGAGTTATCTTCCCTTCATTTGCAGAGTTTCACATTTTATATTTGAGTGAGAAGAAAAGAGAACAGTGAGCATTAAATAGCAAAGATAAAAGCCTTAGAGCTTGGATGTAGTAGCAAATGACAATATAGGCATTACTAAAGAAAAAATGAGCTTTGGGCTGATTTTAATATAGTGATGAGTATGGTTACAGTGTGTGATATTTATCATAAATTAAAACATGGAGATGTCCAAGGCAAGCTTTTTGGCATACTTTTATTTCCTAGATTTGATAACATGGTTCACCTAACTCTCAGCTGATAAAAATATGGAGGCACGATCGGATATTCTGATTTATCTCTTTGTGTTGTTGTTGCTCTCTTCTTATCCCTTCCACTCCAGTGCTCCTGTCCTTTGGTATATTTCATAGCCTGACATGCAGCTGTAATGGTTCTATTAGCTGCCACAGATGTGCTGAGCTTGCTTTTTGAAGCAAGCATGTCGTCACAGGCACTTTTTTGCAGTTCCTTATTAGTATGTGCCCTTTACTGACTCTGCAGGAGCCATCACCTAGAATTAAACATTTTCTGCTAGACCTGTCCTTACTCTGTGCAGAATGATTATAGTCCGTTATGCCACCTTCTTGCTGACAACCAGATACTGCTGAGATTACAATGAAGTCCCTGCAAATTTAAAATAAGATTCTTCCTGGGTGTATGGGGCTTTGATAACAAGAACATTTGACAAAATGCCTTCCAGAGAACAGAATGTGATAGAAGCTCCTTGAAATCATATTATGGAAACTCCTGGTTCTTATTAGACTGATAGCATCAGGAGCTAGCATCTTGGTGTTTAGAGTAGTTGAAAATCTACCATCCTTAAATGATCTCAGAATGGGACAGGTTAACTCAGAGCAGGTCTGGGAGTGCTGCCTCTGCAAAATGAAAAACACCCAACCCAAAATGAGAATTTCCAGTTTCTCTAATTTTAGGGTTACAATTTACATCTCACTCTAGAAGTGTATTTTTCTCATTCTGCTCAGCAAAAGCAGTTTCCTTTTATTCTTCAGCAAATGTGAAGTAAGGAACCCAGAATCTCAAAAGAGGCCAGTAAGTCAGGAGGATTTAGAGAACTATCAGTCATAGCAAAGGCAGCACCTCTCCTAATGGCTATCTGTCTGATAGTGTGTAATAAAAACAAGATTTCTCTTTTATTCCTTTTTATACATGCTTTCTCCTCCACCATCTGAGAAATATTTGTCATTTAGCTGTTCTTCATGATTGCTTTAGAAGTTTTCATTATCTTCTCTTTAAGTCATTGCCCATCAGGTATGACCCTTATGTACTGTATCCCCATCCTAAAGAGCAGACAGGATGACACTCCATGCTCTGAAATCTGATTTGGCAAACTTCAGATTTGTGATTGTGGTATTTTTCTGAGAGGACACTAAAGACAATTTAAAGACATTTTTCCTTAAAAAAATGAATATACTAATATTGAACACCTTCCACATATGGATGGTATACCTTGACTTTGCAATTCAAAGATGAAGCTCCCACAATCTGTCACAGCCAGTTAATAGAGATATATGCCAGAAATTACTGAAGGACAGAGAAGTGAGATACTGCCTTGCCTTGCATAAAGGGTCTGCTTCAGAGAAGAATAGGTATTTGACCATGACTACGAGTAAAATTATATTAGGCAGAGAAGGAGGAAACAACACAAGCAGAGTTTAAGAGCATGGAAATGGTTTTGAACTGTGAATATTCTGTTGTGGTTGAGGAAGCAGAAGCGCAGGACTGAATATTACTACACAGGGAAAGATAACCAGGATATGACAGGTAGCCAGGAGCTAGCTGAATATCATGAAAAGGTGTTCCAAATTTATCCTTTAGGAAATAGGAAGTCATCAGTAGTTTATAAAGAGTAATTTTTGGATATTTGTATTGTAGGAAAACAATTCTGGGAGCAGATAGATTGGGAAGACAAGAGTCTGTGGCAGAGTGACTAAAGAAGGGTCTAGGAGACAGATGATTAATAACCGAGCAAATCAAGTGACAGTGGTAGAGGAGGGCCAGGGAGAGGCACACAAGGCATGTGCAAAGATGAATGGATACAGCTTGCTGAATAGGTGTAGATAGGCTGTGTTCATGAAGACGAGGCATAAAGATTATTTTGTGGTTCCTGTTTTATGCAATGGAGCAGATGGCGATGCCAATAAATGAGGGACCACACAGAACACTAGGTAATGCCATCAGTGTTACTGGTGACACCAAATATTACTTTCGCCCTCTACAGCTTCAGCCTTGTTGATCCATGTGTTGGTTTATGGACAAAGTATGATATGTCAATATTTTTCAATGTCGACCTTGAGAATCTGGTCAGAACAGGAACCCAAAGATTATCACTGATATTATTTTTGGGTGTAAGATAGTATCATTTCTAATTTGCACTTTACAGAATGTGTTTATATAACTAAACTTTCATTTTCTTTTCAGTTGTTAGCTGTCTTTTCTTAGTGTACTGCCCATGAACCTTTAGGATTCCTGAGATAGATCAATGCCACATTAAAATTTAAGGAACTACTTCATGAAAACCACATGCTTCATTTCCTGAGGATTGTTAGTAAGCCAAGGAAAAGAAAACATGTCAGCTCTGTATTGTTATTGGTGCTTCTTGCTTAACTGCTGCTTTGCCATTATAGTGGTCCTTAGTAGCTGCTTCTCTGTAAAGGCACAAAGAATGCATGCGGCCAAGACAAGGAAAATCTAAACTTCATTAGGGAGTTTTGAGAAAGAGCTGCTGTGGTTTAGGTGTTTAAGCCCTTGGATCATTTTGGATATATCAGAAGATATTAATATGCTTTTTTATGGCTACTTTTCCCTTTTTAAAAATTCTAAAATGGAAGGTCAGACTAGGCCAAGCACTGACTGGCTTTTTAGATTAATGTTTAAAAAGATGGAGTTGCTGCCAGTACCTTAAAAGAGTCAGAAACATGACTTGGATAGATGTAGAATTTTCTTGCAAATTTGGCTTTTGGTTTGTATCTGGCTAGAAAAGTTTTTTTTTTTCTTTCCTCTTCCATCCTTTCTTCTTTATACCCTCTCTCGCTCCCTTCTCCCTTTCTTCTTTCCTTCTTTTCCTTCAAGAATTAGTCTCTTTCTTATTATTCTTGCCTCAAAGAAGGCTTCTCTCTTAGCTGACCATTCTTTAAAACCTAATGGCAAATCTTAAGCTCTTCTCCATTTGATAACCTCATTAAAGCCAGGGAAGCACTATAATGTATTTCTTTATTTATTTCAAGGACCTGTACTGAGTTTAGAATCATCAATATTCATTGCGGATTTTGTGGAAGGGAAGAGCGACTGAAAGTCAGTGTATTGTGTCTTATTGTGGTTAGGATTCTCTGGGACAAGGATAATATACGTAAATAAAACAAATGCACTGAACATTGAGACAGACTTGGAACAGACCCTTGTAAAAACAAACATATGCTTTTGAAAAATGAATAACAGAAATACAGTTTGTCAATAATTCATCATTAGTGCAACTGAGCCTCTAGGATATCTGGTATATTAAAAGCCATTCTGGGGCTTTTTCCCAGCATGTTCTACTTTAGGGAATGTTGACGTATAGTGTCAAAATAAGAAATATGAACCAGGAAGTTTTATTTTTGGGACCTATACCCAGGAAATGATACACCTCACCTAAGATCTGGAAATTTCTGAATCACCAAATGTTGCAGACCATGATGCTTAGAAGAGGCTGTCATCTGAGAATTCTTAGAGATACTATTATTTGGCTATTGATTATTCTCAGGAAACTTTAATTTTCAAATTAACTTCCCAGTGCTACTCTAGATTTTACTTTTAAGTGCCCCACTTCTGATTGTCAATTTGTATATAAATTATGTAAATACACTTCTACTTCAGGATTAGAAAGATAAAAATGCCAAAGAATATCCATGTATGGAACCCAAATAAAGGCAGGGCTAAACTCCATTTATATGCTTGTTGGTCTTTAATTTTTACCTCACTTCCTTGGAGAAAGTCTGAAAAACAGTTTTTACATTCACTATACTGTGCTTACTTTGTGCTCACTATTATTATTATTATTATTATTTTATGTAATCCCATTTGAAAGCTAAGACAACTGAGGCACATGGAGGTTAGCTAACTTTTTCTAGATCTCATAGGTAGTACTACCCACAGTTGTGGAACTGGGGTACAAACCCAAATCTGTAAAGACTAAATTTCTCATTTTTTTCAAAAAGTAAAAAACTATGTATTCAGGACTGTCAGGGCATTTTTTAAAGAATAGTTTTGGGAATGATAAGTAGAGAAAGAGAGGTCATTGGATGTGTATCTGGGTGTCATCTACTCAGAAATAAAAAATGAAAGGATAATTAAACTGGATGGGTATTTGTGTCCTGAAGCATAAAATATTCAGTGCATATCTGTTAAATTTTTAAAGTTAAAATGTTATCACTTACATTATCCTCACAAGGCCATTAATCTATACAGGCAAGCATGCAGCTACTGCACTTTTGCTGTGTGCACGTCAGTGCAGAAGTGGCCTGCAAGAGAAGACTGTGAGACAGAATTTAGTGTGTACTTTCAAGAAGCCTGCAGTCTGATGTGTGTAGCTATATAAATTCTGGAAAGTTCTTGGAGGAGTGTTAAGTATCAAGTTGTTGAAGGAACAATCTATGCACATTTTTTGCAATGTGGCAGAGCCCCATTGTTAAGAATGCAGGCTTTTGGAAAGGTGGGAAGTTTGAAGGAGAATGGCCACATGAACATGGCTGAGTCTCTTGACTGTTCACCTGAAACTGTCACAATGTTGTTAGTCAGCTACACTACTACTACTACTACTACTAAGTCGCTTCAGTTGTGTCCGACTCTGTGCGGCCCCAGAGACGGCAGCCCACCAGGCTCCCCCATTCCTGGGATTCTCCAGGCAAGAACACTGGAATGGGTTGCCATGTCCTTCTCCAACACATGAAAGTGAAAAGTGAAAGTGAAGTTGCTCAGTCGTGTCCGACTCCTAGCGACCCCATGGACTGCAGCCCACTAGGCTCCTCCATCCATGGGATTTTCCAGGCAAGAGTCCTGGAGTGGGGTGCCATTGCCTTCTCCAGTCAGCTATACCCTAATACAAAATAAAAAAATTCTAAAAAAGCATAAATAAATAAATACAAGGGAAAAAAGAATGCAGGCTTTGATATTAAACTGCTGGTATTTAAAGTCCAGCTGTATCACTTATTAGCTCTTGATCCCTGGGAGCTCCTTAATCAGCCTCTGCTTCTATAGCTTCACATGTAAAATGAGAATAACAAATGCAACCTATTTCATGGGACTGTTTGGTAAAACACTAATGTAGCACTTTCTATGTGCTGGGCAAGGAGCTAAACATTTTGGAAGTAGTAAATTACTGAATTCTCGGCAGAATTAGGTAGGTACTATTATTGCTGATATTGAGAGAATCTAAAGATTTGGTACATACAAAGTATTTAGAGCAATAACTGGCACATAGTAAATATGTACACAGTAAATGTAGCTTAATAAATTAATATCATCCTGAGCAAAGAAGCAGGGAAATATACTGGAAGCAGGAAAATATTTGCATAATCTTTAGAGGTAAGAACAAATACATAATACATGCTTGCTGAAGTCACAATCCTAAATTTGGTTGTGGTGATCAATAAAGAGACATTCTCCAGTGGAAAGTGGCAGTATGAACTTCTTAATTTCCATTGCCAACTTGTGAGATATGCCCAGTTATTCACATTTCAGTGGCTTAAAAGTAGCACTAATTATTTCGTTAATATTTTTCCCTTTAGTTGAGTAGGCAGTCTGCATAGTGAGAATACATATATTTATCACAGTTTTATTACAGTGATATGATAAAATGTAATGAAAAATGTGGTTCATAAATAAACATACCTTTTTTTGTTTTGGAATTGCCTCTTGTGAGGGAAAAAAAAACAAAAAACAAAAAAACGCAAAGCTGGTGACCACAGTCCAGGGCATGGTTCTCTGGTTACAGCGGTTCTCCTTTAAAGCAGTGGTTTGCGTTTATCTTCTCAATAGGCACACTCATTATGCTGTGTGTGTAAAACTGTGGCTGCCCAGATGTTTTCTGGTTTGCCATTCTGTGGACTCTGTGAGCAGCGTACCTCTTCCTTGACCGTGAGTTGTTGTTGCTGTTTGTTAACGGTAGATATTACTAATAACGTTTAATCAATACATTTCTTACTCATTCATAATAGTCATTTGGCTGTTTTATAAGTCTTCTGATGGTCTCTTAGCCCTTGAGAGCACTTTCTGAATGTTGCTGCTGTGACGTGTTTTTCTTTAAGTAAATTAACCTGGACGGGAAGGTAGATGCTTGAGTTTAATCTGGATTCTAGCTCATGTGCAGCTGCCCATGTGTCTGCACTTTGTTACTTTATCTGTTTGAGCTGGAGTGGTCCATCCAGATGCCACTGTGTTCTGTGTTTGGTCCCAGAGGGGAAGGAGATATTGAGGAACTGATATGGGGGTTTGTGTGTGATGAAACAGAGAGGGGGCTCTACCCAGGAATCACGTGATAAGCAGGAAGAATGAATGGTTCTAGTTATATTATCCAGCACTTCATTCCACACACATAAATGTTATATATAAATTACATTCATACAAATACAGAAAGATAGATAATTGTCCCTTTATTTTTCTAGTTACCTAACAGTAAAATCCATGTGTGTACAATAATAAATTGAGAAAGCAAATGATATGGATTAACAGAGAGGAAGTTGAGGGGCAGTTTTAGAAATTTCCCAAAGTATAATCAAACCTGGAGAGTAAAATCTCTGTTAATAAATCAAATTTTGTGCTTCAGAAGCAAAATGGTTGGTGGACAAGATATCAATATATCAGTATTTAGAAGCAACAGCCTAAGTCCATAGCTACAGTTCTATTTCTTGAAGCAATTCTCAGCAGTAACTAATTGATGTCCATAAAGTACTTCTGCAAATGCCAACTGTTAAAAAATATGCTCAGAACTCTCTTAACAGCAATAAAAGGAAATTCTTCTCCCACCAGGTATCTAGATACAAACCTTATCACATGTTACTCTTTTAAATACATAAGAATTTTGTAATGCAACCTTTTCTGGCTTTCAGTAAACTGGTCCAGTGGGGAGAACCAAATAATTTGCATGGTGCATAATTTTTAGAAATATGGCTACTAAAATGTAGGAAGCTTTATCATCTTATTGCACACAGTTTGCTCTAAAATAGAAGAGGAATGGAAACACAGTGATGATATATTGTCATGTGGATCACTTTATGGCCTGCATTCTTTATAATACAACAGTTGCTCCATTGACACCAAGTAATTTATTGAATAGTAAGGCAAATAGACCAGTAAATCATGGTTTCACTTCTAGCCAATCAGAATCAGCCCTGGTTTTGTGGCGTGCTAATTTTTTAAGCTTATTTATTCTGCTTGCTTTCATTTTTATCTTTATCAGTCTATTTTATAGCAACCTTTTCTTTAATAGACTTTAATCTGGAGACATTTTAAAATGTGCCACATGTTAAATCCAATTCAACTGAGATGCTTAAAGGCTTACTATTTAAATTAAATATGAATGTTTTCAAAAATGTATACTTGTATCATAATTGCTTAAAACTGTAGTTCCACGTTATGTATGTTAAGATTTGAATCTTGTTAATGTATGCAAGAACCAAAGTTAGGTTAAAAAGAAACAAAAAATAAATTATTCACATCACATACGTCTATACATCTGATAGTGTAATTAGCAATCAAAAGTACTACATATAGTGATGTAATAGAAACATTATAATTTTGTACATCCTGCTGTTGATGGACTTAGGTACCACATTTTGCACATTTTCTATTTCATTATTTTTGACTAAAAAGAGATAAAAATAAAATAGCATGTTTTCTTTATTTTAGTCTAACCTTTTAAAATCATCCTTCACGCTTCTTCTGCTTTCCTTCCGTGTCTGGCCCTCACTTCCCCAGTTTACATAGGACTTGTTTTTCTTCATTTATCTTTACTCTTTCCTGTTCTGTAGTGCTAACACTAATAATAACAATAGAAATCTTGCATCTAAATCTGGGGGATTTTAGAGGTCATTGAGGTTACTTCTCTGTTTTTAGTTAGCTTTCAAGCCATTCCAGAATAAAAGTTATCTGTGCTGTTCTCGGTATCACCATAATAAATTTCTTGCATTTCTCAAATTACCTTTGACATTATTTTTCTAAAAGGTTTATGTATCCTAACATTGACAGTTATAGTTAAGATATTACCTCTCCTTTTTTCCCCATAAGGGGTACACATTTTCACTACTTTCTTCTGTGAAGTCGCTCAGTCGTGTTGGCGTCTTTAGTACCCTGTAGACTGTAGCCTGCCAGCCTCCTCTGTCCATGGGATTTTCCAGGCAAGAATACTGAAGTGGGTTGCCATTTCCTTCTCCAGGGGATCTTCTCCACCCAGGGATCAAACTTGGGTCTCCCACATTGCAGGCAGACTCCTTACCATCTACCTCAACATATTTCACTCTTTTTTTTTCCTCTCTTCACTAACCTGTTCGACTGATCTCTGTTAGTTATATCAAAAGTTTAATCACTTTTAGAAGAGTGAGAGTACTTTATCAACATATTTTTCTGAGAGTGTGTATACTCAGGCATCTCACTATTTAGACATTTCCCACCAGTGGCTTTATGTTAGTGTTTAAACTTTTCTACGTCCTCCTGTGCACTTGAGCTAGCTCTCTCCTCCATTCGTCCTGTTCTTTGTGATGTTTCAGCTTCCTCTCCAACTGACCAGATTGTATCCCTCATAATCTTCATTCATTTATGCCTGGGCAATTAAAAAGACAAAGACAATCATAATTGAATTTTATTCATATGAGATATTTCTGTTGTTTGCTACCATCTTGAGAACTACGCTAGAAAAGACAAAAAGTATGTATTTGATTAACTATAGAATTGGGCTCACACCTTGATACTGGCTTTGAGTAGGAATGGAACAGAAACCTCATTTGTAAGATGAGTATAAGAACTGTGCATAGATTAATACAAGTTTTAACCTGAATGAGGCAACATTTGTAAAGTTCTTGGCTCAATTTGCTAGTACCAATGATGAGATCATGCATATGAGTATGCTAACAGATTAAATTAAAACATTTTTTCTTCTATTATTTAAATATTTGATGAAACTTTTCTTAATTGATTGACTAAACCAGAAACAGAAATAAAAACAAATATAAAAGGAAGAAGGAACCCCTACTCATTTTGCATGTTCTCCCCTCCCCCATCAGCTACTGGTTCCAAACCAAGAAGAGACACATTGGAGGTGAACTTAGCTATAGTTCAACCAGTTGTGGAAGGCTTGTTTTTCTTCTTAGCTATGGAAACAAAGTTACATCTGTAAAATGGACATGAACGACCTTCTCATAAGGTTATTATTTATGTGGATATAATCATCAATAGAACTTCCTTGTCATGTTCTGCTAGGCAAGTGTTCTTTCTGCTAATAAATTCCGTTCCTAAAATTAAAATTATTATAGATGGTTCATATTTCAGATGTCTTATAATTTTTGTGAATCTATATTTTTTAGTGCATACCCCTTCATTGAGATCTAGCCACATATGAATCTGTCCTTCAGTGATTTGTCATTTTAGTAAACCCCTAAAAGTGGCAATTTAAAATAGCACAGTAACTCACACATGACTAAATGGGATTTGTTAAATTTCTTTTGAAAAAAGTACAGATTTATTCACATCTAGATGTGAACTTCACATCACAAGCTGAAACAGAATGGTGAGCTTTTTCTTGCTGTGAGTGAATAAAACTGGGGTTTCAGCTAGAAAAGATACAACCTATGATAACATAAAAATAGATTCTCTGACTCCACTCTTGAAGAATTTTATCTCACCTATCCATCACATGCACAGGAATGGTGTCTTTTACACTCTTGAAGAGTTTTTTTAACTATCTTTTTATGCTACTGGATATATTCTGTGAACCCTGAAATTACCTGTTAGTAATTCTTGGTTAATGTGGTATTACAGTAACTGATAGCAATGAAACCTGTTGCTCTTTCATTGGTCATCATTTAAACTGGGATTAGAAAGCTCTAAGGATTCATACTCACCAGCCTGGATTTCTGAATCAGACCTTACTATCCATTTCCAACTAATATCACTAAGTAATATAGTCCTTATCTCATAACATTGTTGCTAGAGTGAATAAAATAGAAGTATAAATTTACCCCAGTGTGTGTGTGTGTTTGTGTGTTTGCACCTGTACATGCTTAAAGAATTTTCTCATTCATTAATTTAAATCAAGAAAAATCAAGAAATATTGATGGATCTGCCATATGTCATGCACTGTCATGTCATGGATATGGAGATATGAATAAGGACACAGTCCCTATCCTGCAGGCTGTCCCTGTCTAGTGAATAAGATAGATAAGTATATTAACAATCAGCTAATGTAATCAACACAATAATAGAGGAGTAGATTCAGTGCAATGAAACACTGTGAAGGGTTGAAATTCTCAGTCTAAGTCAAAGAGGGCAGGCTCTTTGCATTTCTACTGAAATATCTTTTTAGCCGAAGGAGGGAGCTCCGTTGTGGAGTGACTTCAAACAAGAATAGCCTGCCTTTGTGAGGGTTATTTACTTGACATTAAGAACAGCAACGTTCAAATGCTCAAAAGTATATCTAGAGTGAATGTGTTTGAATGTGTGTGTGTGTGTTCACACACACACTGGCACACACAAACACCACACATCAATATATAAATGTTTACTCTCCTATTGCTGCTGCGACAATTACCCAAATTGAGTGTCTTAAATCATCGCAAATTTGTTATCTTACAATTCTGGAGCTCAGAAGTCTGCAGTGAGTTTCAGTGGGCTAAGTCAAGGCACCAACAGGGTTACATAATGTTCTGGTGGCTCTCGGGGAGGATCTGCTTTTGCCTTTCCCAGCAGTAAGAGCCTGGCTAGATTTCTTGGCTCGCAGTGCCATCTTCCATATTCAAAGTCAGCAGTGACCAGTAGAGGAATTTGCAAATGTGATTACATAGACCTACTTGGTTCATCTAGGCTAATCTATCTTATCATCAGCTGATTGACAAACGTAATTCCATCTCCAACCTTAGTGTCACCCCCCACCACTACCAAGTGACATGACACATTCATGGATTCCAGGGATTAGGATGGGAACATCTTTGAGGGGGACTTTTGTTTTGGTACCACAGAAGTGTATATTTTTTCCAGTTAAGAATTGGATATTAGAGAAAAAAACATAAAAAGAAATAAACAATAAACTCAAAGTCTTGTCCCATCTGCACATTGAAGAGAAGACCAGGACTTGAATCTTCTGTTAAAGAACTTTCCTGTTTCATATACTGTTTACCATATTGAGACAAAAACTACAGAGGTAAACAAATGGAAAGTACCATATGAATGCTCTCTCTCTCTCTCTCTTTCTCTCTCTCTCTATATATATAAAGGATAGAACTCACATTTTGCATATTTTCTGTGAAGGGAAGGTAGAAGAATATGATCTCTGTGAAATGAAGAAGAGATGGTGCATTTTGAAGTTGTTGTTTAGTTACGAAGTCAGGTCTGATTCTTTGCAACCCTAAAGACTGTAGCCCACCAGGCTTCTCTGTCCATGGAATTCTCCAGGCAAGAATACAGGAGAGGGTTGCCATGACCTTCTCCAGGGGATCTTCCCAACCCAAGGACCAAACCTGTATCTCTTGCAATCTACCCGCATTGCAGGCAGATTCTACCCACTGAGCCACCAGGGAAGCCTGCATTTTGGTAATGGGATCCCAAATCCAGGGCAGATGAAAAGAACATTGTTACAAACTTGAGACTTCATTCAAAATTGAGATCTAGACAGCATCTAAAAAAAATGCCATTTTCCTTTATATTTCTTCCACGTTAAGTGAAATTGTAAACTCTATAATAATAATCAGTTCAGTGCAGTCACTCGGTCATGCCCAACTCTTTGTGACCTCACGGACTGCAGCAAGCCAGCCTTCCCTGTCCATCACCAACTCCTGGAGCTTGCTCAAACTCATGTTCATTGAGTCGGTGATGCCATCCAACAATCTCATCCTCTGTTGTCCCCTTCTCCTCCCTCCTTCCCAGCATCAGGGTCTTTTCCAATGAGTCAGTTCTTCACATCAGGTGGCCAAAGTATTGGAGTTTCAGCTTCAGTATCACTCCTTTCCAGTGACTATTCAGGGTTGATTTCCTTCAGGGTGGACTGGTTGGATCTCCTCGCAGTCCAAGGGACTCTCAAGAGTCTTCTCCAATACCACAGGTCAAAAGCATCAGTTCTTCAGTGCTCAGCTTCCTTTATAGTCCAACTCTCACAGGCATTCATGACTACTGGAAAAACCATAGCTTTGATTAGATGGGCTTTTGTCGGCAAAGTAATGTCTCTGCTTTTTAATATGCTGCCTAGGTTGGTCATAGCTTTTCTTTCAAGGAACAAGTGTCTTAATTTCATGGCTGCAGTCACCATCTGCAATGATTTTGGAGCCCAAGAAAATAAAGTCTGTCATGGTTTCCATTGTCTCCCTGTCTATTTACCATGAGGCGATGGGACTGGATGCCATGATCTTCATTTCTTGAATGTTGAGCTTTAAGCCAGCTGTTTCACTCTCCTCTTTCATTTTCATCAAGAGGCCTTTTAGTTCTTCTTTGCTTTCTGCCATAAGGGTGGTGTCATCTGCATATCTGAGGTTATTGATATTTCTCCTGGCAATCTTGATTCCAGCTTGTGCTATAATAATAATAATAAACTAACACTATTAGTACATGACACCACTTACTATGTGCCAAGCACTCTTCAAATTGCTTTATATATATTAATCATTTATTTATCACCAGGGCTGTCTTCTCGAGCATCAGTGATCTACTTACACAGACCCCACTCTAAGAAGCCCCTCCTGCATCCTCACCCCCTCACCTGGTTTAATGCTGTGTGGTCAGTCTCTTGAAGGTGTTGACTATTTTAAAATGAGTGGGGCCTACATTTGATTGTAGACCCTGTAAACCTGTAGTTGGTTGTACTCATCACACCAAAACTATACACTAAATAATATTATTACCAGAATTTTGTAGAAGAGAAACTGAGATAGAGAAGGGTTAACTTGCCAAGATCACCCTGATGGCCTGAAAGAGAGCCAGGACTTGAACCTGAGGGGAATGACCCCTGAGCCGTTCTGCCTCCAACTTCTTGGAAGGCAGAGATAATGTCTTCTTCCCAACTATGCTCCACTCTCTGCTACATGGTTAACTTTGCTAAGTTCTTGGTGAACTAGGTCATATTTGATGGTCTTAGGTATAAATATTCACTTCATTTTTCAACTAAGAGAGATAAAAGTGAAAAAAAAAAAAATTCTGAATCTTTTCCAAGACATTTGTTCAAACAGACCAAAATCGGCTTTTTTCCCTTCACTAAGTCACATGCCTAAGGATATTCAGTTCAGTTGCTCAGTCGTGTCCAACTCTTTGTGATCCTATGGACTGCAGCACACCAGGCTTCCCTGTCCTTCACTCTCTCCCGGAGTTTGCTCAGATTCATATCCATTGAGTTGGTGATGCTATCATCTCATCCTCTGCTGCCCTCTTCTTTTGCCTTCAGTTCTTCTCAGCATCAGGGTCTCTTCCAGTGGGCCAGTTCTTCACATCAGGTGGCCAAAGTATTGGAGCTTCAGCTTAAGCCTAGGGAGATTACCTTGTTCAAAAGTCCATTATTTAGTATTTATTAGTTAGATTGATATTAGTTATTAGTTAATAATTAGTTAGCAAAATATTCTGGAGAGATCTGATAAAATTACACAAAGCAATCTTATATCTTCATCCTAATTTATTCTTAAAAACCTTAAATTTTAGAAACAATGGTATTATATATTTCCACTGATAAAATTACTCTAAGAAGTATAATTTCATGTAGAATGAGAATAGAAAAGCCATATATAATAATAAACTATTAGGATGGGAAGAGCAGTTGAGAGGGCTTGTTTGTTATTAGGCTTCAAATTAATTTAATATGCATTTTCTTGGGTTTGCTATGTGCTAATGCTAGGCTGTATGAGGGAAATTTTAGTTACAATTATATTAATTAACAATAAAAAGTCATCCTCAGGGAGCCCAGAGTCCCACGGGCTGAGAGATCCAATTATTTGAGAGTCTCATCAGAAAAAACTCTATGGCAAGGACTGGAAATGATGCATAGTAAGACCCTGAGGCCAGCATTTGGACATTTTAATGTTTATTTTACCAACAGATATCATGTGTAACTTTGGGCAGCTCACAGCCTAAATACATTCAGTAACTCCACTTCACCCTCTGAGGATTGGCACTAATATTATCTTTTCTACCTACTTCATAATGTGATGTAAGTACTAAATGGATTCATGAATGTGAATACATCTTAATTTTTTTTTTAAGAAAGGAGGAGGATGGAGGTATTAAACTAGGTATCTTTCTTGCGCTAAGTAGTTTCAAACAAGACATAGGCCATAAATCACAAAGTATAGAAAAAGAAGTCTTATTTTGTATTAAGTACAGCTACATTACTTTAATCTCTCTTTTACTACCTTACATTATCCATGATCAGTTGACTTAGATGGTTATTGGACCAAAACAAAAAGATTGAAGATGTTAGCAGTGCTAATTTACTCTAATCCTTAATTCACAATCCTATATTTATAATTCATATTTGGTTGACTCAGCTAATAGAGAAGCCAAAACATGAAACTAACTTGTTTTATTCATTTAATCATGTTATTGGGCATTTATTATTTACAGGGTATGGCACATAATATAGTGGAGAAGGAAACGGCAACCCACTCCAGTATTCTTGCCTGGAGAATCCCAGAGACAGAGGAGCCTGGTTGGCTGCCGTCTGTGGGGTCACACAGAGTCGGACACGACTGAAGCGGCTTAGCAGCAGCAGCAGCAGCACATAATATAGAGATGAAGGAGATAAATAAGATATAATCTGTACTTTCATGGAAAGCATGGTTTACTGGTGATAATAGGGATAAAATGCATGCATACAGGGACAGATGCACAACTGCTACGGAACGGCTGCGAAGATTCTCAGAAGGAAATGAGCATATGAAATAGAAAACAATATAACTAACCACCTGGATTCAAATTATATATACTGTGTGTGTGTGTGTCTCAGGAAAAAAAAAAAAAAAAACAAAAAACAGTGAAAATCAAGCAATGTGGGAGAAGTAGGAAGTATAGGGGAAGATATTATTATTTGAATACCCCTGTTATTTTATAAGGACGAACCAAAGCTGCCTGGGAGACTGTATGTATTGGTGAAGTTTTTCATAGCAACTTTTTATTGTGGCTTATGAAAATTTAAATTTCTCTCCCGAAAGGTTTATTGTGAGGAGTAATAGTTTTGCAAACATGATCAGTAGATCGAGGAAAAAATTAATATTATGATTAAAACCTCTGGCCTGGAGGTTATGATAATGGGGAGGAAAAATGTCTGGCTCTAACTGGTTCAGATCATTTCAAACGATGTTATTACAGTATTTGCAGGTTTCAAATACTAGAGGTAAAATCTCCCTAAGAATACACCCATTTTGTGTGTATAATAATTTCCATTATTGTAACTTTGAATGGTTGTCACATTCACTCACTGTTGAACTTCACTAAGTGAGGTGAGTGTCATAGAGTTCATTACAGCTGACTCACTTTAAGCCAAACAGGCTAGCTCAGTAGGGCATTCTGGGCCCCTCCTTGAAACACAAATAAAACATTTTACAACAGGAAGCTAGCTTTTGGCTGTCACTATTTTCAAAAATAAAGTAGCAAGTGACAGACACACCAAGTCTAGAGTGGCTTGGAATATAAGAACTACTTTTTCTTTTTTTTCATGCTAGATCAGCAATTGTATGGTAAGTGGTCTAACAGGAATTTCAGAAACAAACATGCCCCAAAGCACTGGATTGAAAGTGAACTCTCTCAGTCCTGTCGGACTCTGCGACCCCCTGGACTGCAGCCTACCAGGCTCCTCCGTCCATAGGATTTTCAAGGCAAGAGTACTGGAGTGGGTTGCCATTGCCTTCTCCATCATTACTCCCAGACATAACCAATTAGATCATATCTTCTTATTTTCAAAAAGCAGTCAGCACTTCTCAAGCACTGGATTAGACCTGAGCAAAAATTATTAAGATTACTCAGGGTCAAAGACTTTGTTCCTGCTGGACACCTGCAGTGTGTAGTAATGCCCTTTTAACGTTCTATCAAGGTCCCTGCCTGGACTGTCTGACTTGACATTGGACACTACTAAGAGGAGACAAGCATGCAGAGAGAGTGATTAATGTAAGCCCTTCTGCAACTAGCCAGAGGCCTAAGGAATTCTTTTCTGCAACATTCCAGAGATAATTGCCCACCATTTTATCTCGGAGAGTGTTAAGTCATTAAAAAAATATGGCATACTGTGACATGCAAGGAGGCGGTGTTACTCAAAGAATGAAATAAACAGCAAAATGGAAAATTGAGGCTAAAAAAGAAAAATGTGAGTGTGTAGAGTCTTTAAGGGAGGGCAGGGTTCATTTTACCAATGTATATCAGTTCTTTACATTGATAAACTCAAGAGGTTTTACACAATTTCTCCTTTACAGTCTGATAAGCTTCATGACGTCCCTGAAAAGGTACTGTTTTTATAAGTTATATCAAATATACTTGCCAACTGAAAACTTACTTTCTCCAATTTCTATGAATTAATTCCCTATTGTTAATGACTCTACAAATGAAACAAAGTACATACTTTAAAAATAATTGATTAGAAATAGAAATATGTATAACATTATTATGTTTGAATCCATTACTGTCTTATATGAGATCAATTCTGTTCCAGTTTGGCATCCACAATCCACAAGAGCGTCTTCGGTTCCAAAATATTTTAGCCAAATATCCTCTTCATCATGCTGGGGCCGGGGGCTAGGGGAGATAATGGACTTCAGTTGTGTTCAGAATGCCGGTGCGCGCCATATGGCCTATTTTCCACTGGCAAGTTAGTCCTTAAAATCTTCGGGGATTCCACAACATATGCATAAGTATTATAAATTAATGTTCTAATGTGCTTTGAGGCCCTTGCTGAATGAATGACAGGCTGAATAAAAAGAAAAACATATTTTTTGAAAAAAAAAAAAAAATAGGTGTATGGTTCTCCCCAGGCCTGGAATTAGGAGTTTGAAGAGAGGCAAGGATTTGATCCTTCCTTTTCTTGAATTAACTCCTGGAAGATATATGGAAATGAGGCAGTTTTTTTTTGATACTTCAGCTTTCAGAAATGGCTGTAATCATTCCAGTCAAACTCCTTATATCATCTTAGCTTATTGCCATTTTTAAAACATATTTTAAAGATCTCCTTTTCTTTGCAGTTTTAAATAAAAACAGAAAATACATTTAGCCACATGGAAGTGATCAGTCAGCAGGTTCATTTGGAAAAAAGCCCTCATTTAATAAATGAGTCCCTGGCTTTGGTAAAGCAGTGCACAAATTCTCTCTTTTCTCTTTCCCTCCTTCCTGCATTCCTGTCTTCCCACTTTCCTTCCTTTTTTCTTTTAATGAAAATTCAAATTCCTTCTCTCTGTATGCTTCTTGGAACTGTAAAGCACTGTGGACCTTATTTTCTATTGCAGAACAGTGATTTACAGGAAACATAATTCCACCAAGGACCACCAAATAAACAAAGTATAGCACTCAGGATTTTACTCTCAAAGCACGGACCAAACTTCTTGCAAATCAATTCACCACTCACACATTCAGAAATCTGATGGTAATTTATGGACTGTGGGAAGACAGCATCACTGCCTTTTCTCTTTCATTCCATTTTTCCATCCTTCCTTTCTTTAGGGTGTTTGTTTTCGATTAATAGATTGATGGTTTCCCTGGTGGTTCAGACGGTAAAGGGTCCGCTTGCAATGCAGAAGACCTGGGTTTGAGCCACATCGATAGCCATAGATTGAATAAAATCAAGCAACAATGGCATTGAATTCACAAGAGTATACAAGCAGTTAATAACTTTTATGTACATGCTATGTATATGTGTAATAACGGCTGTGTATTTATAGTATGGGCTTCCCTGGTAGATCAGTGGTGAAGAACCCACCTGCCATTGCAGGAGATGCAGGTTCGATCCATGGATTAGGAAGATTCCCTGGGGAAGGAAATGGCAACCCACTCCAGTATTCTTGCCTGGGAAATTCAATGGACAGAGGAGACTGGCAGGTTATAGTCCATGAGGTTGCAAAAGAGTCAGACACAACTCAGTAACTGAACAACACCACCGAAATTATTTAGTATTAAAACTGTTATATATATAATATGACAAATTAATTACTAAATATTTTAATTTTAATTATCATTGTTCATTAGCAGAGATCAGGTCATGTAAAGGAAAGGAAAGGGAAATTTTGGTCAAGTTCAAGTTCTCTCACTTCTTGGCCCTCATTTCTTCTTCTGTAAAGTGAAATTAACTATTCATAGTTTATATGGCTATTGTGTATATTAAAAGCCACAAAATATGCTATGTACCTAAAATAGTGTTTAGCACATGTACTTGCTTAATAAACAGCAGGTAATATATTATTTCATATTATGCAAGTTGAGTAATAATTTCTAGTCTCCTTGGACCATCCTTGGTGGGTGGAGAGGCAGGCAGAGTAATTTTTATTTTCTGCCATAGAAACTACAATAAGGGAAATGTAACACTTACTCAAGGTTACCCAATAAGTCACTCTCTGTCATTAGGACTTAAGGGTTTTCAGCTTTGCTGTCTGATTTCAGTCCATTAGGCCACAAAGTCATCAAAACAAACCAGAAAAGAGCACCATCAAAAAGCAAAAGTAATAAAATCAAAGGATCCTGGAGGAGTATTGTACTAAAAGCCATCTGCTATCTAAGTCCACATTCTCAACCCTCTTGAAATGTTATTTGTAAAGCTTTAAAAGGCTTGACTGGAAACCTTCATGTCTTTTTAAAGATACAGTATATCTATTGCTGACTCATGCATGCTGAATTGAGCTGTAATATAGATTTTTGAATATACATCAGAGAAATGCCAATACTTTTTACATTGCCAAAGCCCTTAGGCTTTGCTGTTGAGAAAGATTTGTGATTAGCTAAGCAAATGATTCTTGCTATAGCAGTAATGGTGAGATGTATTTATGTGTCTGTGTGTGTGTGTGTGTATTTGTGTATATAAGTGTGTTTGGAGAATGGAGATAGTTGCAACACTTAAATGATAAATGCTAGTGTGCATGAGCTTCCCAGGTGGCTCAGTGGGTAAGGAATCCACCTGCAATGTAGGAGACATGGGTTCAATCCCTGTGTCAGGAATCGCATGGACAGAGGAAACTGGTGGGCCATAGTCCATAGAGTCACAAACAGTTGGACACGACTGAAGTGACTGAGCATGCACAATGCACTGTATGCATATTTTTTTAGTTCTTTTTTTAATATCAATATTCTCACCAGCCTACTAGAATTTCTGTGCCATAATCAGGTGAAAAAAAAAAAGATCCATAACTGCTGTCTTAGTGTTTCCACTTGACTTTGGTACCTTGTCTCCCTGCCTCGCTCTGTCAAATGCCCTTATTCTTCCCACTCCTTTTTTCATTTGGGTTTGGCAGGCACACTTTCGCTCAGTGCCAGTGTGGTAACCTTAAACTTGCTTACTTAAGTGGCTGATCTCTTATCTTCCTTTATGTGGTTTGTGGGATTTTTTCTGACTCTTTGGCTTATTACTTCCTTCTACCACCTTGTAGATTTGTCTGTCTCATTGTACTTCTGTTATTGTGTTATCTTTTACAAAGAAAACAATGAATGTTTAAAACTTAAAGCCTTTTTAATGCCAGTTATGAAGGCAAATATTTTTATGTGAACAATAATGAGGAGGAAAAATGGATTTCTCCAAGCTTTACAAAGCCTCAACAAGGCAGAGAGCAAATTCTCAAATTATAGGATTTTACTTGTCCTATTTCTAAGGAGTGGAGCAAAAATTTTTTTTGCAGATATTTTAAGAGATGGCAAAACAGGGAATCAAACCAAAGTCATCACAAAAGGCTCCCAGTGTAGACCCAGCCATCTGCATATAGTTCACAGAACTCTTCTGTTTATTTATGAGTCGTGGAATGTGTAAAGCCAACTTCTAGCTGTAAAAGGACATACAGTTGCTCTCATATAATTTCTTTGGGCCTTTTTTTTCTGCAAAATCAAGAGTTTACTTTCTCATATACAGAGAAACACTGCCATGCATAAGAATCCAGTTTTTGGAAATTCAAATTCCTTTGCTAAAGCATTTAAAATGACAGCTAAAAAGTGCATTTAAAAGATAAGGGTAAAAAAAAAAAAAACATAAGGGTATAGTATTTGAATAAATGCAACTGATCTTGATAAGTTCTGAACCTGTCAAGAATACTTTAGAATACCTCTAATATACTCCAAAAAGGATAAAATTAAATTGGAGACAGAAACATTAATTTTCTGGATAAAATTTGGTTCTTTTTAAGACAATAATCTTCGATTGATAGGCACAAATGACAATGAAAGAAGTTATATATTTTACCTTAAGACTTCACAGCTTTCTTCATAGCAAGATTTTTTTCCAGAAGCTTATGTATGGAAAAATTATTTCTCAAATTTCATCATGATATAATGAGTTCAGAGAACTAAATTGTTTATACATGAAAAAATTAAATGTCTCTGCCATTCTTGTTCTGCAGCTCTGGGCTCTATCTTCCTAGTTAAAAAGAACATTATGTTTTGCAGGCCAGCAACTTTCTTGATATGATGTTTTAGTTTAATCTATCCAAAACATTACCCTCCAGCCATTCTAAGAAAGTTACTTTTCTGACATGATGTGATTTTATGATCTTATTGAAACATTTTCAGCCTTAAGCATTAAACACAAATAAATGGAAATGGGTGAGAGCTTGAGTGTTTGACCTCTAAATGTGTGTTTAGAGTTACCTCCTGAATAGGTGATAATGTAAAATGTTACATATACCCAGAAATATAACAATAAAAACAAATTCCACACTAGGCCAGGTCAGAATTATCTAATTCTGACTTGTCTTTGTCTCCTTATAATTTTCAGTGGATCTTGCCTAACATCTGGGGATAAACAGAGCACATACAAAGGAGATGTTGCTACCCACACAAAAGGATGCAACAAGTGTAAAATTCTCTAGTTTTCTATTGCTAGACAGAAAATCTTCCTATCTGTACATTTAAGACCTTTACCATGGGGGAGGTGTCAGCAAGTAAACGTCTTTTTTTTTTTTTTTTTTAAGTAAGTATGAAAGCCTGACAGCGGAATTTCATAAGCTTGGAGGGAAAAAGACAAAGGCCATTGGTCATATGAATTGGAGTGAGGATGAGAGGAGAGTTTGATGTGAAAAATAAACTTGACAACAATAAAAACTGAGGTGTTTTTTTTTTTTTTCTCTGCTTTTGCAATAATCTCAGCTATCTAAAATAGGTTAGGAGGAGATATAGACCCATTGAAAATAATTCTTGTATCATTTGTAATTTTGTATGCATTTATGCTAAGTCCCTTCAATCATGGCCAACTCAGCAACCCGGTGGGCTGTAGCCCTCCAGGCTTCTCTGTCCATGGGATTCTCCAGGCAAGAATCCCAGAGTGGGTTGCCATGCCCCCCTCCAGGGGAGTTTCCTGACCCAGAAATCGAACCGACGTGTCTTCTGTCTCTTGCACTGGCAGGCCGGTGCCTTACCACTAGTGCCACCTGGGAAGCCAATATAGAGTGGAAACCCAGAAATAACCTGCCCTTGAGGAGTGCAGAAATTTACTGAACATATAAAAACACCTAATTAAAACCTATACAGATACATGCCAATAGATGCCCAATTGTCATTTCTTCTGAGGATCGTATCCCTTTTTGTTAATTCTGATGATTTCACATTCTTCTCTTTTGAAACAGTTTTCACATTTGCAATTGGTAGTTTCTTTGTGGGATCTCTTTTCCATACCAGAGTTTAGAGCTTATAAGGAAGGGGCCATGAATATTTATTTGTATCAACCAGCACATACAGGCGTCCCAGTGATTATCTTCTTGAATGGGTGGATGTTTGAATGGATAAGTGAAAGTGATGTACCATGTGACATGGTACACTTTGCATGGAATGTGAGGCTGGAAGGGGGACAGATGAGGAAGACAGGTTTTGAGGATCTGAGATACCATAGATATTAGACTATGTCCCACAGGAGGCAATTAAAGAATTTTAGCAGGAATGTGACATTAAAATTGATGATTTAGCAGATGATTGTGAAGGCTATGTGGAGGATGAATCAAGAGAGAGAGGTCAGCATGGAGACATTGGAAGTGTACCTGTAATAATTACCATAGTACTTTATTTTTTTATTTTCACAGTACTCACTTCTCCCTGATAATTTGCTTACTTATACATTTATTATCTATCACATCCTGCTTATCCTTTTGTGAGAGAACAGATAATGTCTGTCTCATTCAGTGCTATAGGCTCGGCCATGTTAAATACTGGCCTAAGTTAGGGATTCAATTAATGTTTACTGAATAAATAAGTGACAACTTATTTAATTATAAATACTGTAAATGAATAGATTTTTGTTTGTTTTTTTAAGAACTTGAACATAGTTAGCAAACAGAGTGTAAATGTCTGCTTAGCTATATACTGTATCTTATCTCTACGTACACTTTTACAAGTGAAAGTGAAAGTCACTCAGTTGTTTTCAACTCTTTGCGAGTCTCCAGGCCAGGATACTGGAGCGGGTAGCCATTCCCTTCTCCAGGGAATCTTCCCAACCCAGGGACTGAATCCAGGTCTCCCACATTGCAGGCGGATTCTTTACCAACTGAGGCACGAGGGAGCCCAAACCCACCATCCAGTATGAGAGGACTAGAGACTTTCAATAAACTAGACATAATTCTTGAAATTGAGGTTGTAGCAATTATTGTCAAAGACTGTCAGGTTTTCTGATTTGTATCTCTACTTTTTTCATCCTGTGTTCTGTTAGACAGGAGGCAAACAAACAAAGGAAAACCTACTCAAGCTAATTTTAACACATAATCTAAAGAGGCTTGCTTCTGCAGCCCCTTACATTTTCTTCTTTGGAGATTTGTGGTTTATTTGGGCTGAGATTGCAATTTACCTTTTCATCAAGATTAGAATAGCCTCTTATCAGCACAAGAATCTATTTAAATAAATTTACCACTGCACTTTCTCTTAGTGGAAAAAAAAAACCTTCTCTGTATTTAAAATTCTTTCAAAACCTCAGGCAGAAATTCACAGAGATAATTTTCTTGCAGGTGTCTGTTATAAAGGAAATCATAGTGTCCAGAAGCAAATAAATAACCTTGACAACCAATTCTATTTTCCACTAAAATATGGTTCTCTTGTCTTCAATGTCCAGGAAGTTTCTCAGCTGAAAAGTTGGGAAACTCAGTTTATTTACATATGTGGCTTATTTTGAGTCTACATTGTGGATGGTTCCCAAGCACTCGAGTTTATAGGTAGGATGTGAGCATGTTTATTCACTCTTACTAAATAAACACTCACCTTATCATTGCTAAATTGTTGCTATTGGACTAAATAAAAATATGCTCAGCAATTTAATTTTTTTCATATATACTTAGCTATAAATATCAGAATAATAAGCTTTGCAAATAGTTACATTCCAATCAATCTATGAACTCTTTAGGTTCAGATATGTAAGTGTGAACTTTTATTGCCTCTTCTCTATATCATACTTGGCCTTTCCTAATATTTTTAGAGCCTTTCATAGTTGTTCTAAGGTAGATGTTGAATTAAAGTATTTGGAAAGAAAATCAAGTATTCACAGAAATCATATAATCTATAATATGTGTGTAAATATTGTTTCAAAAAGAATTTGAGCACATGTCAATTTACATATTAACAAAATAAGCAAACTAGTTCTGGGATGGTGGCGGGGAATATTGAAAAAAAGTGCAAATTAATGTATCTAATGACTAAGATACAATCATTCAAATTGTGTTGCATATAATTAAAGTCAGGTGGGACTAGTCAAGGCATCCTTTTTCTACACTTTAAGGGGAATTGAGGGGAAAAACAGTAGATATCCTAAAGTACATCTTAGGATATGTAATATTCATGCCATACCCTCAACCATCTTTTCACCTACCATGGGCCTCAGTACAACTAATCTTCAGAGGAGTTTTGTAGATAGTCATTACTTTATCAGTGAAGTCCTTCTAAAGAGCTTAAATACTTAAGTGATTTCCCTTGGAGCAGTAATAGTAAATTGTGTGGTGCTCTAATTGTGCTATTAGT
Source organism: Capra hircus (assembly GCF_001704415.2). Lineage (NCBI taxonomy): Eukaryota > Metazoa > Chordata > Mammalia > Artiodactyla > Bovidae > Capra > Capra hircus. Next base: position 50,527,743 of record NC_030813.1, read on the forward strand.
TTATCTAAGCTAAAATACAATCTACTTAATTTGAGGGTTTTATTACACATTGGTCTCAAAAGGTGAAACACATTAAAAGCATATTGGTTCTTTTAACAGGAGGTTAAGCCTTTTCAGATGGATGGAAATATTGTGTCTTACATTTACTTTGAATGTTAGTGTAAGATGTTTATTTTGATGCAGAAATGTAACTTCAAAAATTTGTAGGATACTTGTTTAATGTTTATTAATCTGTTGTCATTTGTGGAGTTGAAGTTACAGTTCTTTCGATAAACCCTATTCTAGTCTCACAATGCATTGAATCAATATACAAATTCATTATGAAACTATACCACTTACTTTGTGATGTGTTTAAAAGTTAAAAACGCAGGAAATAATTACAAATAGGTAGAGCAGAGAGGATTTTTAGTGCAATGAAACTGAGTCTTTGTGATATTTTAATGATGAATATGCTATTATAAATTTGTCCAAACCCATGGAATATATAACATCAAGAGTAAACACTAAGGTAACCTATTGATTCTAGGTAATAATGATGTGTTAATGTATGGTCATTGATTGTAACAAAAGTACCACTCTGGTGGGGGATGTTGATAGTGGGGGATGTTGATAGTGGAGGAGGTGTGTGTGAGTGTGTGCACACATGCGTGTGTGCACAACGCCTGTTTTGTGTGTAGGACTCGAGGTACATAGAAAATCTCTGTAATTTATGTTCAGTTTTTTTTTCAATTTTTCTGTTCAGTGAACCCAATGCCACTCTAAAAATCTGTTTTTTAAAGGGAAAAACCAGTTCTGCATAAAGTTAAAGTGGAGTGGGATAATTGACCATCTATTCTTATTTGAATACCATAAAATGGGCAATTGACTCCATGCTATAAAAAGTGCTTTAGAAATGCTGTATTTTTTAAAATGAATTTTCATCTTAGAATTATCTTTAATTAGCAGGTATAACATTTATCAACACACTAAATTTTGACTTAAATAGTGATAGCTACATGTCTGTATGTATAGCTATATGTATAGCTGTATTATAGCTACATAGTCATATATGGATGGTGGACCATAAATGAAGCTGAGTGCCAAAGAACTGATGCTTTTGAACTTTGGTGTTAGAGAAGACAACTCTTGGGAGTCTGTTGGACTGAAAGGAGATCCAACCAGTCAATCCTAGAGGAAATCAGTCCTGAATATTCATTGGAAGGACTGATGCTGAAGCTGAAACCAATATTTTGGCCACCTGATGTGAAGAACTGACTCATTGGAAAAAACCCAGATGCTAGGAAAGATTGAAGGTGGGAGGGGAAGGGGTCGATAGAGGATGAGATGGTTGGATGGCATCACCGACATGATGGACATGAGTTTGAGTAGGCTCCAAGAGTTGGTGATTGGAAGAGAGACCTGGCATGCTGCAGTCCAAGAGTCAGACACGACTGAGCAACTGACCTGAACTGAACTGAACATTTCTGACTATATCTAGAACAGGGTTTTTCAGCCTCGGCATTATTGGCATTTTGCACCAGATAATTCTTTTGTTTGTGGGTGACTGTCTTGTGTATTTTAGGATGTTTAGTAGCATCCTTGGTACACATCCATTAGATGCCAGTAGTTACCACTCAAGCTGTGAAAATTAAAAATACTTCCAGATTTTGCCAAATGTCACCTGAGGGAAAATTGCCTTTCATCAAGAACTATATTTTTTTGGTAAGAAAATATGCACAACTCTATTTTATTATTCAAAATATGTGGGATGAGTGTGTGTGTGTTTAACCTCTCAGTTCTATGTGTAGAGATCAGGTTTTAAAAAGACAAGAATGCAGAGGCAAAATGAATATTATTTAAGCTTGTTGATAATTTACACTGCTATTATCAGATTGTGCTTTTGCCTCCCTTTTCCAAGGGATAATTGGTAGATTGGCAAATGATATATGTAACCTTTTACCCTCTTGCTCAAAGAACGAGCAGGAGTGAGAACCTGTTATCAGTACACTGAGCTCTCCTTTCTGCATTAGGGGCTGCTTCCAACTAGCTGTGCTGCAGGCCTCCCTGTGCTTCACACCAGAAGGCTTTAGAATAAACATTTGGCTGAAACATCTTTATGGGATGCATCCAGCTGTCCTGTGAAGGAACTATTGCCCACACCCACGTGCATTAATGTATGACTTTCCAAAATGTTTGTGTGCACATAGACAAAGGCACAATGCAAATGTGAACAGTATGCTGTTAAATGATCATTCCTTTAGCCAACCCAGTGAACTTGGAATGTGTCCATATATATCATAGATGGTTTAGTGAACCTTTTTCTAAAGTATGATGGAAATTATTAGCTGAAATTTTAGAAGAAAATAATTTAGAATTATTATTTCTAATCATAATAATTAATATATTTTATTATATATTATAATATATTCATCATATTGGAGTTCCGAGGTGGCTCAGGGATAAAGAATCCACCTGCCAATGCAGGAGGCATAAAAGACGTAGGTTCGATCCCTGGGTTGGTAAGGTCTCCCAGAGAAAGAAATGGCAACCTGCTCCAGTTTTCTTCCCTGGAAAATCTCATGGACAGAGGACCCTGGTGGGTTACAGTCCATGGGGTCACAGAGAGTCAGACATGACTGAGCAACTGGACACACATACTCACACACATTTATTATATTTATTATGTCATATAGCAATATAAGAAATTAAATAATATATAATAATAATATTAGAAATTACTAGATGGAAATAATTATTGCTGCGAATCATGATTCTAAGTTGCTCTTAAAGTGAATTTTAATGCTACAGAGGAGTTTTGCAATTAATTATAGTACAATTTTTATTTCATTTTTGAGAATGACTTTATATAGTTTACAGTTTTTCCATTTTAACCCTGTCTCCTTACTCAAATTTCTCTTCCACCTTTCCTGTATTACTTTTTCATATTTTCTACTACTATTGCATCTCTAAATTGAATAATATATCAATGGGAGCATGAGATTCAGAGTTGACACCAATGAAACTACCACATTACTTTAAAACAATTTTCAAGAGAAAAATGCAACCCTCTTTCCATTTTGCTACCATTAATATATTTTTAATAAAGTACTTGCCATATGCCTGGTCTGTCTTTAATGAGGAATATTATCTTCACGCCCATAAAATGTGCATCTAGTTAATTGTATATAAATGGATTATATACATACACTGTAAACACGAACTTGTGCAATTGTGCCATCATATTACCTTCTCACATCAACTGCTTTTTAAAATAGTTTTAGTGAGAGTAGCAGCGGCAATCTGAAATTTTACTTAAACATAAAACTTTGCAGGTAGCAGCTCTTAATATACTTTAAAATTTGAAGTGTTTTGTATAAACAACCTTGTGATCCAAAAAATACAGTACAGTACGGATACTATATCATCAGTAATTCTCTGCATAATTATGTTTTTAATGTGTGCTTATCACAATTCTGGCATATTTAATGGTGATTTTTAGGCATTTTGTAAGATTTCTGTAGCAAAGTTCATCCCTCCTTTTTTCATTTTGTTTTTCTTCTTTTCAGATGAGGACGGATGCAATGAGAACTGTGTGCCTAAATGAATACTTGTACTCTTGACTAAATTAGTTTGGCATAAACACAGCACTGCTAGCTCTCAGTACAATTGAAAATAAGAGCTGTGGTTCAGAGGTCTTTCTTTTCAGAGTTCTGCTAAATCATGCTTAAAGTTCAGTTTGTGCTCCAATAGTAGCATTTAAGACAGCATAGTTAAGAATCTCTTAACATTTCCATTTACAACTTCTCTCCCTTCTAACATTTTCTTTATTGATTTTAGGATATTTCATGGTCACAGCTTATCAGTGGTTCTACCCAATGACCTAAACATGCAGTTAAAATTGTCCAATTTTAGCTAGGTGATAAACTGGCCCTCACTATGTTGCTTTGGGAATACTATTTTATTTCCTCAAGATTTCTTCTTATTACTAATTATAAAATGGAAAAGCACATTGCTAAAATCAAACCCTTTGGAGAAATCATGTTAGGTTCTGTATAGATTCAAAAATGAAGCTGTTTAAACATCATTTTGCCTTGTCAATAATACTTACTGAGCTTTAACATTCAATTTCAACTGAAACCATTCATTTATTTATAGTTTGTGAATGCAGAAAAATAGCATGAGGATTCCTATGTTTTTATAATTAAGTGGTCACATGGAAAACTGCCATCCAAAAGAACATAGTGTTACATGAAACTTGGCCTTTGGCAGTCATGTGTGTGTGCCCCTCTCTCCCCAACCAAGGGAAAAATCATAGGCTATTATAATGAAAATTCATTATAGTTCAACTTCCTTATTTTAAAGATGAGACAGTTTTCTTCAGATCACCTGGATAATGACATACCAGTCACAAAATGGGTTTCCTGACTCTCAGTATACATAGATGCCAATAATTTAGGGCTTTTGTCCATTTCATGTTACTTCCAGACTTCTTTTCTCTGATAACTCAAGATATCATAGGCCGGATTCTCAGCAGTTTAGAGGGCTCTGTTTTACTAATGGTAATGACACACTTATACTATAATATGTGTGTGTGTGTGTGCATGTGTGTTTCTGGATAAGGCTAATTACAGATAATATTCAACTTCTGCTCATTCAAATGAACTAGCTACGTCATTTTCTTAACTTATTTTGCCTTTTAGGATTTCATTTTCTTTGTAAAATACTAATATACCCCTGCTGATTGTTTTAAGAGGGCTAATTCACTAAATTAAAAGCATTTATTGTTTTCTTTCACTCACCACACTCTTCCACATTGGCCTCCTCTTCTTCAAGCTCCACATTCTTGGGGTCCCTGTTCTCCCTTTCTATTTCTCTTTAACCTCTGTTCCTTGAATCCCAGGCAGAAAAGTTTCTCCTTCTTCTGTGAACACTCATATGTCTGTGTTAGTCTGAAACCTAGGTCTATACTTTGTGGTTTCAGGTTAAATTTGTTCTATGGAAAGTTAAAATTCTATGAGGTGCCTAGACTTTGTAACATTACCCTGCCTGTAGCATAATCTCCTTTATTCTGCAAAAGAACCAGTCTCCTCTGCTTCCTTTGGGCTTCATCTGCCTTCCTAGATCCGTTACACTTTTCTTAACTTTGTCTTCATACAACTCCACAGTGTATTTCTCCACAGACACAAACTATTTTCTCTTCTAATGTCATCCTATGCTATTACAAATGCAATTAAATTACAATTTTTTGTGAAGACTTCAACTGAGAAGTTATTCTTCATACATACTCATATTATCTGTGGTTGGAGGGCCTGATTTTTCTGGATCTCCATGTCTGTGATCAGCTTCATTGAAGAAATGGGAAGGGCTTTTAAACTACAATCGGATGGCTAAACACTGAATCTACTTTGCTATTGATTTTCCCTTCACTCTATTGTCAGTTTTAAGAACTACTCTTTTCATTCCTTTGACCAAGCCATAGACTATTTGTGCTGGAAATAGCTTTGAGGTAATTTAGTCTCATCCCATATTATACGTGAGAAAACTGAGATTCAGAGACCCGAATGATTTGTGCTGAATCCACTCAGAGTCAGGTCTAGAAACCAGGTTTCTGTGGTTTTGTTGCCAGAATATCTAGCTCTGCATCCTTGCCTTGTAACTAGTTGTTTAACTGGGTTGCTACCTTTGGTATCTATGCTTGGAGCATGACTTTTCTCTTTCTAAGCTCCTGAGGGCCTGAGAACCCATGTCATGGCCCTACCCCATGGCTGGGGCCCTCCCCCACCACTAGACCCCAGACTAGCCTCATGCTTACTGCCTTCTTAGCCCTAGTACCCAGCCTTTGTCTCATTGATTGACTCATCGCCTGGTAATTCTGTTTGGGTTCCATGAGGCCATCTTGGTCTTCTGATATCACTTGCCAACATGCAGTGCTTCTTTTCCTGAATTTTCTGCATTTCTTCACTTGTCTGCCTAAGAGCAGCATTATATTTGGTTGCTATTTTTGATTTATCATTAATTCTGACTGATGGAAACATTGAAGGAGGCCAGTTTCCCTGGAAATTTTTATAAAGTGACCCAAAGATTACTCTTTGAAGTGTGAAGCCTTGTTTAGGGTGAGGAACATATTCTTCATGACTGCAGCTTTCCTTCAGTTGTTATGAAACAGAAAATAAATGTACATGTGTTTCTATTGAAGTACCACACAAGTGATAAAAAACATGATGTTACTGGAGGGATTCCTTTGAAGAAATTGTTACAGTGGGTTAAGTTTGGTCCTGGGAATCAGATTCACCTCATTTGGGACCCAGTTCTTCCAATTACTTGGAAAATAATTATATGTTAAGTGCCAGTGTTGGAATTCAAACACAGCTTTACCAAGCTCTAAATACTAATGTATTTCACACACCATAATATAAGATATACTCTGCTTAGGAGTATTCATTTAACATAACTGAAGAAAAGACTACTCATGATTTTTTGCCTTTAGCATGAAGGGCAAATGGACTTCGACATGCTAAGTTGCTTCAGTTACATCCAATTGTTTGCGATCCTGTGGACTGTAGCCTGCTAGACTCCTCTGTCCATGGGATTCTCCAGGCAAGAATACTGGAGTGGATTGTAACTTCCTTTCCCAGGGGATCTGCCCTATCCAGGGATTAAACTGGCATCTCTCACATCTCCTGCATTGGCAGGTGGGTTCTTTGCCACTAGCACCAACTGAACAACTGGCCAAATTATTGAACATCTCTGAGCCTCAGTTGCTTCAGTTTATTTAATTATTAATCTACCTTCTCTCCATTCTAAGAAATTGAGTAGGGTACAGCTTTTCTTTTAAGTAATGACTATGACTTAGTCTATTTGGGCTACTATAACAAAATACCACAGACTAGATAACTTATAAACAGCAGAAATTTACTGATCACTGTTCTGGAAGCTGAAAGTCTGAGAACATGGGTGCGAGCACAGTTCCATGAAGGCCCTCTTCTGGGTCACAGCTTTGATCCTCACATGGCACAAGGGGAAGGAAGCTCTGTGGTGTTTTGTATACAAGAGCACTAATCCCATTTATGATGGTGCTACCCCTTGACTTAATCACTTTCCAAAGGCCCTGTCTCCTAATACTGTCATCTTACATGTTAGCATTCGAACAGGTGAATTTGTGGGGGTGGGACACAAACATTCAGGCCACAGCAAACAATTATTAATTTGACTTTCAAGTGTATTGTTTAGACTATAAATTTGATAGCCATTGTTGTCAAATACTTCACTAATGAGATAAATAGGAATGATAGTTTCTGATAATTTATTCCTAAAAACTAATACACACATCCATAAGAAAATCAGCTTATATGTAATGGCTACATGAAAGTGGTGAAATTTAATGTTTTTCCCTAAAAGAAAACCTAAAATATAACCTAGGAAAAAGAGATTTGTTGAAGGAAAGTAATAGAAATAATATACAGAAGTTGTCATTTAATACTCTGCTATTTTATGGTGTTTACTTCAACAAAGCACCTAAGAATAGTGTTTTCCTATTTTTAAAAAGTTGTGATATAAGCATATCTGTTTCTGGCTAGGGAGTTGAGTCTCTTTGTGCCATTTTAATATTTTACATTTAAGAGGCTATGTCAAAATATATAATACCATCTTAAGGCACTGGTTACCAAGTTACAAAGTCACATCAAATTCAATAAAGGCCATTCGTATGTCTTCCCAGGTGGCTCAGTGGTAAAGAATCCACCTGCCAATGCAAGAGATGGAGGAGATGCATGTTCAATCCCTGAGTTGGGATGATTCCCTGGAGGAGGAAATGGCAACCTACTCCCATGTTCTTGCTTGGAAAATCCCAAGGACACAGGAGCTTGGTGGTCTATAGTTCATAGGGTCATAAAGAGTCAGATGCAGATTCATGTAGCATACAATTTAGTAATTGCATCGGAGTCAGGTAAGCAGAAGGCATGGATACAGGGGTGAAGGAGAATAGAGAATAGGGAAAATAAGTATTCTAGACCTAGGCAGTAGCCCAAGCTACTGAGGGTTTCAGATGTGTCAGAGAAGAATTTGTCCTTCAGCACTACTACTTCATCTAATCAGCCAGAATCCTAAACTATCTCTTGAGACTCCTTGAAGTAATCTCAAGTTATTAATATGTTAACCAAACTGATGGTAGAGTAGAAAACCTCTTGCTGATCAAATCAAATAGCACTACTTGACAATTTTTATTGAATCATAATAGTCCTTCTGAAAAATCCTTGAAGGAGGAAAGACTTTAAAACTTTGCACATGAAACTTAATAATATTGAGCCCTCCAAATTTCAATACTTTCATCCCAGAATTCAGGTGCTCTGGCCTAAGGTAGTGGGGGTAAGGTGGAGAAATTAATAGAAATTGATTTGAAACTATGAGAATCAGAATTTAACTCAGGTGCACCAATATCGTGTCTTCCCAGGTGGCTCAGAGTAAAGAATCTGCCTGCCAATGCCAGAGACACAGGAGAGGTGGGTTTGATCCCTGGGTCAGGAAGATCCCGTGAAGGAAATGACAACTTATTCCAGCATTCTTGCCTCAAAAACCCCTTGGACAGAGGAGCCTGGCAGGCTACAGTCCATGGGGTTGCAAAGAGTAGGACAGGACTAAGTGTCTGAGCATGCACACATGCATGGACCACCAATCTCAAGGGAAAATTTTCTGTTCAACAATGTTGACCAACCTCACTGAACAGCAGCATTCCTTACTTATGTTTTTAGTTTTTATCAGGGATGGCAAATGGGTTTCATTCAACCTGTCGCTTTATAAGGATTAATTGGTAATGGCTTGCTGGAGTGCTACATTTAGAAGGACTTTGTGAAAAGTGTTAGTTGCTCAGGTGTGTCCAACTCTTTCCTATCCCATGGACTGTAGCCTGCTAGGCTCCTCTGTCCATAGAATTCTCCAGGCAAGAATACTGGAATGGTTTACCATTCTCTTCTCAGCGGATCTTCCTAACCTAGGGATCAAACCTGGGTCTCCTGCACTGCAGGCAGATTCTTTACCATCTGAGCCACCAGGGAAAGTGACATTATTGATTAGAGAGATTTGCCTTGGAGTGGAATGGAGAGGATTCTTACCAATACTTACCATTTCTAGGTTGAAATAAAATATCTAGGAGAGTGCTTGGTGAGAATTAAGTATTTAAGCAATGTTATTTATCTTCTATTTATTATTAACCTCTTCTTCTAAGTGTAGCCAGAAAGAACTTTACAATGGGCTTAGTAATGCCCATCTGGAGAGTCTTAGAAGGCAGGGTGGCAAGATGAGCTGGGTACAGGAAGTGATTCTATGTAAGGCACCATGTTGGCTCCTAATAGGAATCATTCAAGTTTTATATATTTATATGTATTTTAATTAAATACATTAGGGTATTCATAAAAGGTAGGTAGTGTATTTCTGAGTAGGGGAAATAAGCTGAAGCTATATTTTCTCCTCTGTTTATCACCATTTTACAGTATGCCTAAGACATTCAAGAAGACAACCAGAGTAAAATAGGATATATTTTACTCTTCTTTTAGCACCCCTTATTTTTTATGTTTAAAGTTAAATGTGACTTTAATATAAAAGTATGACTACCACATCAGCCAGGAATTTTTTATACCATTGTGTACTCAAAAGCCTGTTTTCTCTCTGAATAACTATGGAAGAATGGGCTCCTTAGAGACTAGATTAATCAAATTTAAAAGCAAATGTAAATTTAAATCAACCATGGAACCCTGCTGTACAGCAATTAACATTTCAAGGTAAAATGAAATGAGATGATAGTAAATACCAGTTGTATGCAGAATTGGAAGCATATTCTCTTTCATGGTCTATTTGGGCAGAGAATGGAAATTTGAAAGGAAAGCCATTATTAATACCCTAGATTTGACATTTCAAGATATAATTTGAAGTTGATTACAATTTTTATTAATTTTTTTTTCAATTTTCCTACCTCATAGTTCTAGATGTGTTTCTCAGTCTTGGCATTGTAGACGTTTTGGACTGTATAATTCTTTTTTTAGGGACTGTGCGTTGTGTTGTAGGACATTAGCAGAACCCCTAGCTTCTGCATACTAGATGCCAGTGGCAACTTGCCCCCTCCCATCCTTAGCAGTTGTGATACAAAAAATGTCTCTAGATGCTCAGCATAGATTGGGGAATTAAGAGAACTGGGTTACCACTGACTAGCTCTCATACTCACTAACAGTGTAACTTGTGTGGTTCCCTATTCTCCCTAGACCAGATTTCATTTAAATAAGCGCGGTTTTTGCATAGTCTTATTCAGTTCTAAAATACTTTAGTTTGTTCTTTCTATTACTTTCTTCAAGGAAAAAAAAAACAATGTTCCAGAGATAGAAAGTCCTTGAGGATGATCCTTGGGAATTAAGCTGAAAGGAATGTTAAGCATGGGTTAAATTTGGCACAGCAAAAGCAAAATTACTGGAGTCATGCATGTGCTTTATGAATGTCACCCAGGAGTCTGAATTTTCATAGTTGTTCTTGGTTACCATGGAAATCTATGTGAAGGAATTGGGAGCAGTGGAAGGGAATGCTGGAAGGCTGTGCGGGATAGGTGAGGGGCCATAAATTTTAGAGGCATTCGAGAAGTAAAGGATTATCTTTGATGCAATGTTTATAACTTTAAAAGCTATTTTCCGATAAAATATATTATTATTTATATATTTCTGATTAATATCTCTGTGGTTCTAAGTGACTCAACTAAAATCATGATCTAATCATTACCCTGGTTCAAGAATCTTCTTTTTTTTTTTTCTCAAGGAGTGGAGGTCAAGCATTCACCTTCTGAAGCCAGAAGGTTCATTGCTAATTTTTAATGTCCACAAAATCTGCTGTTGTGGTATTTCTGGGTCTGCTGACAAGGACAGGAAGCTCCACGTTGGTGAAGTGCCTATGTATGGGCAGCACTACCGATGGATAATGGGGATTCTAATTTAATCAGCCTGAGTTAAGGAGAGCAACATAAATTAAATCTTTCTAAAGATGTTTGATTTGTCATGCTTAGAACAGAACATCAAGGCACACCTGCTTCTTCCTCACTTATGGTTGTGCTTTGTTATATTTCTTAGCTCTTGTCTTTTCCTAAGACATTAGTGGGCCAGCCTCGCCACCATAACTCAGCGTGCACAGTTGATGTGTGACTCTTTGGCTGGCCAGTAGGTACTGTTCCTCTTTGCATCAAACGTATCTTTCCCCTCTCCCTGCCCTCCCAATGAGAAATCACTTTTACTGGAAGTTACCCTTAATCACCAGTCAAATGAGCCTCTCTTGAAATCTGGCTTCACGTTAACCTGCTGCTACCACCTTACCGTATTGGCATCAAACAGAGTCATATATCAGTGCAAGTTAATTTCTTAAAATCTGTTAGATAGGGTGATCTTTTGCTCTGCGGCATGCAGATTATGTTGGTAAACTTGGTAATACATGGGAGTTAACCCAGAAATTGTACAGTTCGGCTTTTTCTTGTGGCAGAGCCAGGGGACAGGCAATTTATTATACTCTTATTCACCCTGAATAGGTCAGAACCATGAAATTTGAGAATCCTTCATTTGAGGCTATCAAGTCATTGGGGAGATTAAATCTACATTGTGCTTTAATCTGCAGGATGGCCACTGCCATCTGTAAAATGTCGGATCTGTCCACATTGTTAATGTAAGGGGCACTGTCTGGGTGATCATCAGCTGAATGTGGTGACAAGTAATTTTATTGAAGGATCAAGTGAGAACTTAACCTTCTTGAATTTTTTCCCTTGAACCCATTTTCTTACTTTTTGATGGAATGAGGACATTTTTAGAAAATACAGTGACTTCTATGGTGGTTTTACACAAAATGTTTCTCACCCTTACATCTAAATTTAGTTTATCCCCTTACATCTAAATTTAGTTTATCTGAGAGGTTATGCCAAAAGGAATTAACACATTACCAAAAAATAAAGAAAAAATGTAATTTTATATGAATTAAAGCACTCTATTTTTCTAGCTTGTGCTGTAACTATTTTATAGTGATCTTTTGGAGTATTTACTTTTCATTTTTTAATGGATAAGGCTTCTTCCACCTCTGTGGATGTACAAAAATTGTATTAATGCTTAATATTGCTTGAACATACTTTTAATATTAGAATATGTTCTTTTTCACTTTTAGACTTAGAATTTAGGCAGGCAAAAGAAGAAATATAGATTAACCTTAGAGCTTCTTAAATAATTCAAGATTATAAGATGTTACTAAAGCTTAGAAGTCAGATAGCAAAAATAGAATCCATATTCTGCAGTTGTCATATACCAATATAAGCTTGATCACAGAGTTTTTTACTTATAAAATAAGAAATAACAATTTTACACACATGTGTGTATACATCCTATTAATGCTTAGGGGAGTATGCGTGTGTAAATGGCTTCAATCGTGTCTGATTCTTTGCCACCCAATGGACTGAAGCCTGCCAAGCTCCTCTGTCCATGGGATTTACATTGATTTATAATTTTTTCACATATAAGATTAAAAAGAGATGTATATATGTTGCTTACTGAAAACATGAGTTCAATAATTCAAAATCCACATTTTACTGCAAAAACAGTAAATGGATTTGCTTTCTGAAAACCAAATTCTGTAATATTTGACTGTGAAACTGTACATCTAATTCTTAGAATAATTTGGGAAGCTTTTTTTTTTCTTTTTTAATCTTGAAATGATTCCACTTTGTCAGATATTTCAGTTAAGGAACAGCGGTGGTGGTGGTGAGTCAACGTGAAGGTTGAAATAGAGAGGTAATAAAATACATCTGAAATTAGAAAACAAGGTTAATGGTGATGTTTGAATGAAACCTTTTCAAACCCACTGTCAAAACACAACTTCTTTTCCCTCTTGTTTGACTCTCATGGCAACCTTGCTACCTTTCACAGTGACTTCCCTTCTCGGGTGTGTTTTCTGAATGCCTTTCATTTAATAGGCATATTTTAGAAATCTAATTTCACTGTCTGCTTCAGATCAGCGATGCTGTAGAAACCTAACCATTTTAGACTGTCTGGATGCTGTTTTCATCAAGTCATTAACATTATTATTGAGGGTGACAAGGAAGTTATCTCCCCTCACTCAGAGCATCTTATTTTTTAAAGAACACAACCCCTTAACCTTTTTAAAGGATGTGGTTTCACCAAGCTAACTTTTTATGTAGAGCTGTTTTCCATTTTAATTTCAGTTTATATCTGTCTGCAGTGCTTCCTGCAAAAAGTACAAGACTTTTTCATGTCAGTAAAACGTGGCTGGGTTATGTATAGGTGTTCTCAGGATCTTAGTTTCTTAGCACATTAGAGTTGAGCCCAGATTCCTCATTTTCAAGATGAAGGAGCTGAAAACTCAGGTTGTCCTGTCGAGCAGCATCAACGTGACGAGCTCTATTATGATATCCTGACACTTCATCAAATGTGTTTTCCTTCTTCTACATCCTGCCCTTTTGCACCAGTCTTACCTTTGTTAGAATATTTTGAGATCCTGAAAACCAAGTAATTTATGTTAGCCTTTTTGTTCTGGATCATTTCTCCTTCATTTTTGTTAAACCACAGTATAGATTCGAGCCTTTTGCTTTATGCCATAATTTATTTGGGCCAAACTCTAACATGAACTGAAATGCAGTTTGTTATAAAAGGAATATCATTGCTTTTATAAAAATAATACATACTTGGGCATAAATTTAAAATAATACTAGTATAAATAAATAACATACTAAAAATAAACAGAAATTACATCAGCCACTCAAACCCAGGTTTAATATTTTGGCAAACATACTGACAATCATATATCTGTGCAAATATTTATTATTCATATATGTATGAAATTTTGCCTGCATTGATTTATACCATAATTCAGCACCAATAATGCCTGAGGCTGCCATTTCCTTTAACATGGCTAACACAGATCCTTGTCAATTTTTAAAATGTTTACCATTCTGAACGTATGAAAAGAATTATTTTATTTTTCTAGCTCATATGAAGCCTTTAAGTCACCTTTTCATGTATTTTGTTCTTATTTGTATGCATACAGCCACATCCTTTTAATTTAACTGATTTGTTAAATTTCTCTATTTGGCCATTTACTTTTTATATATGATATTTTGCAAGTAGTTTTCTCAGTTTAAAAAAATGTTCCAACTTGTTATGTCTTTTTATGTTGTTTTAGTTTGTTTTTTGTTTTCTGATGTTTGCTACCATAAGTTTTCCTTCATAGTAAGGATACATTTATTATTCTAAACCATGCAAGCAATTAATTACAAGAATAGGCCTATAGATAAGCATGTTAATAGTTACTAACACCATGAATTATTTTATAATATCTTATGTGTAGGTAAATAATGTTGATAACATCTCTGTGGCAAGGAGAGGGTCTTTTATTAGGCAAGGGTAACAAATGCCCAAGTATATGTAACAAAGCTAATTAGCTGTTTACTGATTTCCTACCATTGGGTTTGCATCCCCTGGGCCTTTAATTCTTCATCTTGTTATTGCCTTGACACTCCACATGAAGCATGATATATATATTTACCTTGTGTATCTTGTGTGAGAGTAGTTTATAGGTGAATATATTAAATTTCTGCCTTGAATTTTTCCATATGCTATTTTCCCATCAAATATAGGAAATAAGATCATTTACTTGGAGGAATTCTGCATTGTCTCAAGACTTGTTGCCACAGATTTATTTGGTCAACAGAGTTAATGATCTCTATCTCTCATATTGGGCCCCACAGCTTACGATCTGAAACTTGCTTTCTACAGATACTTATCTTCCTTCTATCCTTTTATTTTATTTTTGTTCTTTCCTGTCACTGTTTTTGCTGTAGTAAAGTTGCTCATTTTGTTTTTAATACAGTGCCTTCTCTCTTTAAGGATTTTCCATTTGCCTCTTCAAAGCTCTGTTGTTTTCTTCCTGGGCACTTTCAGACACCAATGAAGTCAAGTTGAATGCTAGGTAACAAAGACATGGTCAATGTGTAAAGACAAGTCAGTATTTAAGGATTTTATCAACTTTTGAGTTGCAATTAGGAGATCATATTGACATCAAATAAAGCCTATCAGTCTCCCCTAATGCTTGCATACTGCCCTCTTTTCATGCCATGCTTTTTAAAACAAAAACTATTAATTTTGTTCCCTTGTATATGTGGTGGCAAGGAGTCTATTATTTTTGCAGAGCAAAATCATTCCAGGTTAAAAAAGGAGAGAAATGAGATGACTGAAGGATATTAATAGCCACAAAGATTTTGCTTCTAGCAGTTGTAGGAAAGTATAGACTGGGTAAATCTCACTGAGAAGTACAAGAAAGAAGTCTCTTAATAAGTTGATACTTGGAACAACTAGTTCAGAGGGAAAACAGTAAAAAGTAAACTTTTCAACTAAAATGTGACTGAAGGTGGAAATCTCTTACATTTGTGGGGAAAGTAAACACAAGGCAAATTGGATGTGGTTACACATGAGATGGCAAGAGTGAACATCGACATTCTAGGAATCAGAGAACTAAGATGGATTGGAATTGGTGAATTTAACTCAGATGACGATTATATCTACTATTGTGGGCAGGAATCCCTTAGAAGAATTGGAGTAGCCATCATAGTCAACAAAAGAGTGCAAAATGCAGTACTTGGATGCAATCTCAAAAACAACAGAATGATCTCTGTTCGTTTCCAAGGCAAACCATTGATATCATGGTGATCCAAGTCTATGCCCTGATCTGAAGTTGAACAATTCTATGAAGATCTACAGGACCTTTTAGAACTAACACCCCCAAAAGATGTCCTTTTCATTATAGGGGACTGGAATGCAGAAGTAGGAAGTCAAGAAACACCTGGAATAACAGGCAAAATTTGGCCTTGGAGTACAGAATGTAGCAGGGCAAAGGCTAATAGAGTTTTGCCAAGAGAATGCACTGGTCATAGCAAACACCCTCTTCCAACAACACAGGAGAAGACTCTACACATGGGCATCACCAGATGGTTAACACCAAAATCAGATTGATTGTATTCTTTGCAGCCAAAGATGGAGAAGCTCTATACAGTTAGCAAAAACAAGACCAGGAGCTGACTGTAGCTCAGATCATGAGCTCCTTATTGCCAAATTCAGACTTAAATTGAAGAAAGTGGGGAAAACCACTAAACCATTCAGGTATGACCTAGATAAAATCACTTATGATTATACAGTGGAAGTGAGAAATAGATTTAAGGGACTAGATCTGATAGAGTGCTTGATGAACTATGGACAGAGGTTCGGTACATTGTACAAGAGACAAGGATCAAGACCATCCCAAGAAAAAGAAATGCAAAAACACAAAATGGCTGTCTGAGGAGGTCTTACAAATAGCTGTGTAAAGAAGGGAAGTGAAAAGCAAAGGAAAAAAGGAAAGATATACCCATTTGAATGCAGAATTCCAAAGAATGGCAAGGAGAGATACGAAAGCCTTCCTCAGCGATCAATGCAAAGAAATAGAGGAAAACAATAGAATGGGAAACACTAGAAATCTCTTCAAGAAAATTAGAGGTACCAAGGGAACATTTCATGCAAACATGGGCTCAATAAAGGACAGAAATGGTATGGACCTTTCAGAAGCAGAAGATATTAGGAGGAGGTGGCAAGAATACACAGAAGAACTGTACAAAAAAGATCTCCATGGCCCAGATAATCACAATGGTGTGACCACTCACCTAGGGCCAGACATCCTGGAATGTGAAGTCAAGTAGGCCTTAGGAAGCATCACTATGAACAAAGCTAGTGAAGGTGATGGAACTCCAGTTGAGCTATTTCAAATCCTAAAAGATGATGCTATAAAGTGCTACAGTCAATATGTCAGCAAATTTGGAAAACTCAGCAGTGGCCACAGGATGGAAAAAGCTGAGTTTTCATTCCAATCCCAAAGAAAGGCAATGTGCCAAAGAATGCTCAAACTACTGCACAATTGCACTAACCTCACATGCTAGTAAAGTAATGCTCAAATTCTCCAAGCCAGGCTTTAGCAATACATAAACTGTGAACTTCCAGATGTTCAAGCTGGTTTTAGAAAAGGCAGAGAACCAGATATCAAATTGCCAACATCCACTAGATCATCAAAGAAGCAAGAGAGTAACAAAAAAAAACACGTATTTCTGCTTTATTGACTCTGTCAAAGCCTTTGACTGTGTGGATCACAATAAACTGTGGAAAATTCTGAAAGAGATGGGAATACCAGACCACCTGACCTGCCCCTTGAGAAACCTGTATGCAGGTCAGGAAGCAACAGTTAGAACTGGACATGGAAAAACAGACTGGTTCCAAATAGGAAAAGGAGTACATCACGGCTGTATATTGTCATCCTGCTTATTTAACTTATATGCAGAGTACAACATGAGAAACATCGGGCTGGAAGAAGCACAAGCTGGAATCAAGATTGCCAGGAGAAATATCAATAACCTCAGATATGCAGATGACACCACCCTTATGGCAGAAAGTGAAGAGGAACTAAAAAGCCTCTTGATGAAAGTGAAAGAGGAGAGTGGAAAAGTTGGCTTAAAGTTCAACATTCAGAAAACAAAGATCATGGCATCTGGACCCGTCACTTCACGGCAAATAGATGGGGACACAGAGAAAACAGTGGCTGACTTGATGATTTTGGGGGCTCCAAAATCACTGCAGATGATGATGATTTCCTTACTCTTTGGAAGGAAAGGTATGACCAAGCTAGACAGCATATTAAAAAACAGAGACAATACTTTGCCAACAAAGGTCCGTCTTGTCAAGGCTATGATTTCTCCAGTAGTCATAGATGGATGCGAGAGTTGGACACTAAAGAAAGCTGAGCGTGGAAGAATTGATGCTTGTGAACTGTGGTGTTGGAGGAGACTCTTGCGAGTCCCTTGGACTGCAAGGAGATTCAACCAGTCCATCCTAAACGATTTCAGTTCTGGGTGGTCCTTGGATGGACTGATATTGAAGCTGAAACTCCAATATTTTGGCCACCTTATACGAAGAGGTGACTCATTTGAGAAGACACTAAAGCTTGAAAGATTGAGGGCAGGAGGAGAAGGGGACAACAGAGGATGAGATGGTTGGATGGCATCACTGACTCAAAGGACATGAGTTTGGGTGGACTCTGGGAGTTAGTGATGGACAGGGAGGCCTGGCGTGCTGTGGTTCATATGGTGGCAAAGAGTCGAACACCACTGAGAGACTGAACTGAACTGAAATACTAAAATTAGTGAACAAAGTGAGAATTAACATTTGTGGTTCACCTACTAACAGACATCAATAAGGCATTGAATTCTTAGAGTTATAAAAGATGGCTCTCACTATTCCCATTTTACAGGTGGGAAAGCTGAAGTCAAAACCCAGGTCAAACAGGTCAAGCAATGTGCAGTGCTTTTACTTAATAGTTGAGCCCCAAGTCTCTTTGGTTTCAAGGGCATGATATTTCTGTGTCTAAGGGTCTTAGAAGAGAAATCTCCATGGAAACCAACTCTGGTTTGGTGAGAGTTTGGTGAACTCTCATATTGTCAAAAAACACTATTGAGCAGGAAAAAAAAATCTCTTTGTGCTACCCTGAAAAAACATTTTGATAGGTATTGGAGGTATAAATGAATGGCTACTTAGTGTTTTCTTGTTCATGTCTTTGTTTTAGTATTATCTATATTTTCAAGTTGGAAGATTTCAGATTATATTCTCCATTTATGGCTTGTCTCAAACTGAAAGTCATTCAGTTGTGTCTGACTCTTTGGGACCCCCATGGACTATACAGTCCATTGAATTCTCCAGGCCAGAATACTGGAGTGGGGAGCTTTTTCCCTCTCCAGGGGAATCTTCTGAACCCAGGGTTTGAACTCATATCTTGCACATTGCAGGCAGATTACCAGCTGAGCCACAAGGGAAGCTCAAGAATACCGGAGTGGGTAGCCTATTCCTTCTCCAGCAGATCTTCCCAATGCAGGAATAGAACTCGGGTCTCCTGCATTGCAGGCAGAATCTTTACCAACTGAGCTATCAGGGATTCCATGGCTTGTCTAAATTACATAATATAAAATCATTATAATTTTCAGGTCACGCATCATTCCTTATACATGTTAAGAGTCTATGTGAACAAGCATGTACAGTTCTCAGCTGTTGTGTTTATCTGCTCGGAATCTTCTCAAGTGATTACCTTCTTACTTAATCTGCCACAGGCCTCAACTAGTATTTGTTTGTTTGTTTTTTAGTGTTCAAATTGTGAAGTTATTATATCTATTTAAATTTTATGCAAAAGTAAATATGAATATATGAGGATTCTTTTTTAATCTTTCAAAATATAACATGTGACTCTTTCACTGTATAAATGCAGGCTAAGTTCAGTTTTGCTCATTAGAATCTAAGATCATGAAGGAAATAATACATTTCTTCACTTGTCTGAATCTAGCATCTAGTATGCATGTGCCTGCTTTTGAATTCAATTGTTTTAATGCTGTTTAGATAGAATATTTTTCTGTATCAAAATCATTAAAAGGAAGCATTGTGATCTACATATTTTCAGTTCAGTTCAGTTCAGTCTCTCGGTCGTGTCTGACTCTTTGTGACCCCATGAACTGTAGAACGCCAGGCTGCCCTGTCCATCACCAACTCCCGGAGCCTACTTAAACTCATGTCCATTGTGTTGGTGTTGCTATAAAATGATCTCATCCTCTGTCATCCCCTTCTCTTCCCACCTTCAATCTTTCCCAGTATCAGGGTCTTTTCCAGTGAGTCAGTTCTTTGAATCAGGTGGCCAAAGTATTGGAGTTTCAGCTTCAGCATCACTCCTTCCAATGATTTCCTTTGGGATCAACTGGTTGGATCTCCTTGCTGTCTAAGGGACTCTCAAGAGTCTTCTCCAATACCACAGTTCAAAACATCAATTCTTTGGTGCTCAGCTGTCTTTATGGTCCAAGTCTCATATCCATACATGACTACTGGAAAAACCATAGCTTTTAATAGATGGATATTGTTGGTAAAGTAATGTCTCTGCTTTTTAATATGCTGTCTAGGTTGGTCATAGCATTTCTTCCAAAGAGCATGCATCTTGTAATTTCATGACTGCAGTCACCATCTGCAGTGATTTGGAGCCCCCCAAAATAAAGTCTGTCACTGTTTCCCCAGCTATTTGCCATGAAGTGATGGGACCAGATGCCATGATCTTAGTTTCCCAAATGTTGAGTTTTGAGCCAACTTTTTCACTCTCCTCTTTCACTTTCATCAAGAGGTTTTTTAATTCTTCACTTTCTGCCATAAGGGTCGTGTCATCTGTGTTTCTGAGGTTACTGATATTTCTCCTGACAATCTTGATTCCAGCTTGTGCTTCATCCAGCCTGGCATTTTGCATGATGTTCTCTGCATATAAATTAAATAAACAAGGTGAAAATATACAGCCTTGACATACTCCTTTCCTGATTTGGAACCAGTCTGTTGTTCCAAGTGCAGTTCTAACTCTTGCTTCTTGACCTGCATACAGATTTCTCAGGAGGCAAGTATGGTGGTCTGGTAGTCTCTTCTCTTCAGGAATTTTCTACAGTTTATTGTGATCCACACAGTCAAAGGCTTTGGCCTAGTCAATAAAGCAGAAGTAGATGTTTTTCTGGAACTTTCTTGCTTTTTGATGATCCAGTGGATGTTGGCAATTTGATATCTGGTTCCTCTGCCTTTTCTAAATCCAGCTTGAACATCTAGAAGTTCATGGTTCAGGTACTGTTAAGCCTGGTTTGGAGAATTTTGAGCCTTACTTTGTAAGCGTGTGAGATGAATGCAATTGTGCAGTAGTTTGAACATTCTTTGGCATTCCCTTTCTTTGGGATTGGAGTGAAAACAGACCTTTTCCAGTCCTGTGGCCACTGCTGAATTTTCCAGGTTTTCTGGCATACTGAGTGCAGAAAGTGAGTGTGGCACTTTCACAGCATCATCATTTAGGATTTGAAATAGTTTAACTGGAATTCCATCACCTCCATTAGCTTTGTTCATAGTGATGTTTCCAAAGGCCCACTTGACTTCGCATACCAGCATGTCTGTCTCGAGTTGAGTGATCACACCATCATGGTTATCTGGGTCATGAAGATCTTTTTTGTATAGTTCTTCTGTATATTCTTGCCACCTCTTCTTAATATCTTCTGTTTCTGTTAGGTCCATCTCTGTCCTTTATTGTGTTCCTCTTTGCATGAAATGTTCCCTTGGTATCTCAAATTTTCTTGATGAGATTGCTAGTCTTTCCCATTCTATATTTTCCTCTGTTTCTTTGCATTGATCACTGAATAAGCCTTTCCTATTTCTCCTTTCTATTCTTTGGAACTCTGCATTCAGATAGGTATAGCTTTTCCTTACGCTTGCCTTTTTTTCTCAGCTATTTGTAAGGCCTCCTCAGACAACCATTTTACCTGTTTGCCTCTCTTTTTCTTGGGGATCATCTTGATCACTGCCTTCTGTACAATATCATGAACCTCCGTCCATAGTTCTTCAGGTACTCTGTCTATCATATCTAATCCCTTAAATCTATTTCTCACTTCCACTGTATAATCATAAGGGATTTGATTTAGGTCATACTGAATGGTCTAGTGGTTTTCCCTACTTTCTTCAATTTAAGTCTGAATTTGGCAATAAGGAGTTCATGATCTGAGCCGCAGTCAGCTTCCAGTCTTGTTTTTGCTGACTGTATAGAGGTTCTCCATCTTTGGCTGTAATGAATATAGTCAATGTGATTTCGATATTGACCATCTGGTGATGTCCTTGTGTAGAGTCTTCTCTTGTGTTGTTGGAAGAGAGTGTTTGCTATTACCAATGCATTCTCTTGACTATATTAAACATATTGGCTTTGGATAGACCTTTGGAGTTTGTAGCTAGACTTTACTTCCTGATTATCAAGTGAATGTGCAGAGCAGCAAAAGAGAGACAGAGAGAGATTCATGAGTTTTCTACGAAATCAGTTGTATTACAGCTCCATTTTATCCATTTAAAGTTATGTTCTTTGAATGTGAGGATGATGCCTCTAATGAGTCAACATCAGCATTACACGATCTTGAGTTGTTTTTCTGGTGGAGGTAATTACTGTTCTTTGATTCACCCCCACTCTCTTGATTCTGATTCCCTAGTGATAGACTGCTTATAACTATAACATGACTGGCTAGGTGATTGTTAAATTATCTTAACAATGGTCTGAGCAATTGTGCATGTATTTTTTTGTCTCCACATGATGTTATAATAACCACTTGAGCAAAATAGCTATATATATATACACATTATTTTGATAAAGCAACAAAATGACAGAGTAGACAATGAAAAATATTTCTATTTTCTGCTGTGTAGCCCTTATTTCATTTCCTGTCCATTGGAAAGATTTATGTTAAGATGATTTTTTGGCTATTTTCCAGTTCTGATAACTTATGGTTCATAAATTCAATATAGTTAAACAAAACATCTCCATGCATTAATTCCTCACATGGTGCTATATTTTTTTAATAGTTCTGGAACATTGTTTTCATTGTTTATATTTAGAAAATAAGTAAAATGTTATTATTATCTTCAGATAATGTACATGTCAAAATAATATTATGCAGATTGTTTATAGTTGGTTTATCTTCACTGTATCAAGATAATAATCATTTTTTTAGTCCGCTATGTGTTGTGTCTAGGTAATATAGAAGTAGAGTATTTTGGCTTTTTGCATTTGACCTTTTTTTTCATAGTTAAACTTCTGATTCTCTTTGGTCCTTATTAGTTTCAAATTATAAGCTATGTATAAATTCTAAGCATGGAAAAATATAATCCTATTAAGGGCACATAAAGGAGAGTGCTGTATCTTGTAGGAAAACTGAAAAGGTCCATAGACATGACAGCTGGTAAGACCTTACTTTATGGTTGAAGAAACAGGTCAAAACAATGTTGTGCATCTATTTAGCTTCCAGGGTTCCCTGAGTTTCTCATCCTTAGTTTTCCAGCTTATCCATGATACATTCCTTAAACTGGAAAATATTTAGGAATAAGGTGATGATTAGTGTACAAACCCAGTGGAAATTCCTAGAGGTGATTCAGACCAAAAATTGGTCTGTGTTCTCCAAGAATTTCAGCGAGAAGTGCCAACGGTGTGAAATTCTCTGTAGCTTGGCATATTTCCTTTATAGGACCCAGGATTGTCAGACTCATGTTATTCCCTTCACAAAAAACTTTCTTGTCATTAGTAGTCTGTACCTCATAATGTATAAAATGCTGAGGAATTGGGTAACCCTTATTCATATGAGAAGAGAAGAGGTTTGCATCCTAATGCCTTGGCCATTGTGAGACATAGAAATTAGTCAATGAAATAGTCCCCTTTGAAGTATACATATGGTGAAATGTCACAGAATTATGTTTCAAAATTGATAGTGTATTTTGCACAGTGTTTTTACCAAGATAATATCATATGCCAATTATAAATATCCTTTCAATGTTTGATGTCTCTGCTGAGTCTTTAGTTACTGCAGGTTTAAAATAAATATACTGAGAAAAATCTTGCTTTTTATTCTTTTCTCAGTAGTTTTTCTCACCTAAACAGCAAAAGGGTCAGAAGTCAGATCACTTGATTTTAGTCTTTCTACTTGAAATGAAAATATTTGTTATCATACATTCTGATGTCTACACCACTACATTTTTAAAGTATTATAAGGTCGATTTAGTATAGTTCCAAAGCCCATGATTTTGGAAGCAAAATTCTGATCATAAAAAATTATTGCCCAAAGTGAATTAAAGAAATGAAAAAGTAAGTAAATGAATGATTTTCTGGTCATATACAAGAGAGGTACACTAAAGAAAAATAAATTCTTTCATGTTTATTAAGACCAGTTAAGGGAGATGTTTTAACTTGAAAGCTTTAACATTACCAATAAATGTCTCCCTTTTGCAATTTTTAAAGCTTTCTTCAGGTTCATTTGTGTTCTGGCATTTGAGTGCAACAAAAGGAAATTGGACTTTTGCCCCATGGTTATAGAATAACTTTCTCTTCCTCCAAAATTTAATGGGATGAAGAAGATACTACATTGTTTTTCTTTTTTTCCCCAGAAAATTATTCTTCATTCTGTGATTAAGGAGTTTAGCTATTCTCCATTTTTGGTAATCCTGAACTTCCAGATGTGTCTCTAATGTGGTTCTCAACCAGGGATTATTTTACCCCCAGAAGAACATTTGGCATTGTCTGGAGACATTTTTGGTTGTCACAGCCTGGGTGCTACTCTTAGTATCAAGTGAGTATAAGGCATGGACCCTGCTAAATGGTCTGTAGTGCACAAGCCAGTTTATTGCAGTAAAGAATGTCCCAGCTCCAAATGTCAGAAGGGCCCAAGCAGAGAACCCCTGCTTAGTGTTTATCACATTGTATCATCATCATTTGTTTACAAGTCTAATGGTGATTTTTATCTATTAATAATTATACTGTTCCTCATATATGCAATTGATGAGATTCAGAAATCATTGCTTTTATTTTGTATTGACATTTGGTACAAAAAAAAATTGTACAAACTTTAAATGGATTGGTCAGTAAGGCATCAGAAAATGAGCACATTAATATAACTACCTCATAAATTAACAAATAAATTTGGCCAGCCTGCAATAAATTGTGTGTTTTCCAAACATCATTTCCTACTACCATTTCAGTAATAACTACCATCTTGACTTCCAACATTTTCTTGTTTTAAAATTGTTTTCTGGTTCAAAATCACAGAATATTTAAGAGATTCATCCAAGTTGTATATAGCTTTAAGTTGTCCATTTTTATTGTTGAATAGTATTTCATTGGGCTAATATAGTATATTTTTTACTCATTTAGTTATTGATGGATATTTTGGTCATTTCCAGTGTCAAGCCATTATTGTTAATATGACTATAAATATTCTTATGCATGTATGTTGGTGTGTGTATACACACATTTTAGTTTAGTATATACTAAAAATGAAATTAATGGATCATAGGGGAGTGTATATGTTCAACTTGAAATATAAAAGACACAATTAGAAAGCCCAGAGATAAATCCACACGCATATGGACACCTTATCTTTGACAAAGGAGGCAAGAATATACAATGGAGTAAAGACAATCTCTTTAACAGGTGGTGCTGGGAAAACTGGTCAACCACTTGTAAAAGAATGAAACTAGGATACTTTCTAATGCCATTCACAAAAATAAACTCAAAGTGGATTAAAGATCTAAGCGTAAGACCAGAAACTATAAAACTCCTAGAGGAGAACATAGGCAAAACACTCTCTGACGTAAATCACAGCAGGATCCTCTATGATCCACCTCCCAGAATACTGGAAATTAAAGCAAAAATAAACAAATGGGATCTAATTAAAATTAAAAGCTTCTGCACAACAAAGGAAAATACAAGCAAGGTGAAAAGACAGCATTCGGAATGGGAGAAAATAATAACAAATGAAGCAACTGACAAACAGCTAATCTCAAAAATATACAAGCAACTTATGCAGCTCAATTCCAGAAAAATAAACGACCCAATAAAAAAATGGGCCAAAGAACTAGACATTTCTCCAGAGAAGACATACAGATGGCTAACAAACACATGAAAAAATAATCAACATCACTAATTATTAGAGAAATGCAAATCAAGACCACAATGAGGTACCACTTCACACCAGTCAGAATGGCTGTGATCCGAAAGTCTGCAAGCAATAAATGCTGGAGAGGGTGTGGAGAAAAGGGAACCCTCTTACACTGTTGGTGGGAATGCAAACTAGTACAGCCACTATGGAGAATGGTGTGGAGATTCCTTAAAAAATTGCAAATAGAACTGCCTTATGACCCAGCAATCCCACTGCTGGGCATACACACTGAGGAAACCAGAATAGAAAGAGACACATGTACCCCAGTGTTCATTGCAGCACTGTTTATAATAGCCAGGACATGGAAACAACCTAGATGTCCATCAGCAGATGAATGGATAAGAAAGCAGTGGTACATATACACAATGGAGTATTACTCAGCCATTAAAAAGAATACATTTGAATCAGTTCTAATGAGGTGGATGAAACTGGAGCCGATTATACAGAGTGAAGTAAGCCAGAAAGAAAAACACCAATACAGTATACTAACACATATATATGGAATTTAGAAAGATGGTAATGATGACCAGTATGTGAGACAGCAAAAGAGACAGATGTGTAGAGCGGACTTTTGGACTCTGAGGGAGAGGGAGAGGGTGGGATGATTTGGGAGAATGGCATTCTAACATGTATACTATCATGTAAGAAACGAATCGCCAGTCTATGTTTGATACAGGATACAGGATGCTTGGGGCTGGTGCATGGGGATGGTCCAGAGGGATGATATGGGGTGGGAGGTGGGAGGGGGGTTTGTGTTTGGGAACCCATGTGCACCTGTGGCAGATTCATGTCAATGTATGGCAGAACCAGTACAGTATTGTAAAGTAAAATAAAATAAAAATTAAAATTAAAAAAATATGTAAATAAAAGAAAAACATAAAAAAAGACACAATTATAGGAAAGATAAGCAAAATAATTATTTTTCCTACTGCTGCATAGGTACAGTCTACAAGGAATTTGTTGCTAGTTTTCTTAAAAATAATCTTTAACATCAGTGGCTGAGACAGAAATTTAATTGTATGAGAGCCTTGAGTTTTTGTTTTATTATCTTCATTTTCTCCTATCATTTTAAGCCTTTCTAATTCTGCTATAATATAGGCTTAATCACTATGACTTGATTTTACAATAGCTAGTGTAAAATAAGGTATGTTTATGACTTGACTTATGTCCCCATAATACACACATCTCCACCATGTTCCACTTACCTACTGACCCTTTATTTTGAACCTTTTGTCCACATGTGTATCTGCTGCATTTTCCCCTTTTATTTTCCTTATTCATATCATCTTTATTCCATTTCATCATGATAAATTTTCCTCCAGTTGAACTCCATGCTTATATAGCCATATATTAATCACATGTGATATCTATTTGGGCACTTTGAGAGGAATCATATTTAACATGCTGTGTGTAATTTCATAGTGATTACTTAAAACATTAAAATTGTATAATGTGTTAAGCTTATAGTATGTTAAGCTTTTAAAAAACTTATAAAATATTTACTATAAGACTCTAATTTTGCTTTTGAAACTCATGGGAAAATTTAAAGTGACTTGTTGAAAAGAAAATGGCTGCTTTGTAGTAGGGCTGGGGCTGCTCTGGGACTCTGGGATTTAGACTCATTGTCATAGGCTCCTTCCAGTAAAGAATGATGTGCTCAGCAAAAAGAGATGGAAATGGCATAAGGGAATTACACAATTTTTTTAGAGGACACAATAGATGACTACAATCTTTAGTAGGCAGAAAAAACTTGTCATAGGAACATATAAATAGACATTCTTAACCGCTTTGAGCAACTATTGGTACAAAATATATTCAGGTTTAAAGAACACATGCACAATTTATTGGTACCAAAGAAAGAAATTCTAACAGAGAAATAGAAGTGATTTTTCTATTTTGGAAAGTGTGTGTGTGTGTGTGTGTGTGTGTGTAGGGGGATGGTAGTGGAGATGGTAAAGTACTGCTGCTGCTAAGTCGCTTCAGTTGTGTCCAACTCTGTGCGACCCCATAGACGGCAGCCCACCAGGCTCCCCCATCCCTGGGATTCTCCAGGCAAGAATACTGGAGTGGGTTGCCATTTCCTTCTCCAATGCATGAAAGTGAAAAGTGAAAGTGAAGTCGCTCAGTTGTGTCTGACTCTTAGCGACCCCATGGACTACAGCCTACCAGGCTCCTCTATCCATGGGATTTTCCAGGCAAGAGTACTGGAGTGGGGTGCCATTGCCTTCTCCAATGGTAAAGTACACTGCTGCTGCTGCTAAGTCTAAGATGATATAATGAGAGTTTTTTTTTTTTTAAAGAGTGATGTTGACACATATCTATTCAAGCAAATTAGAACCCCATTGTGATGAAGTCTCTAATGGAAACCATTAAAATAAAATTCAAATAGAAAAGTGGGAGGAAGCACAAAAAAAGAGAGAAGTAGAAAAAGCATTTACAAATTTCCAGTACTGTGAGTACTAGCATTTTCTTTTTAAATAGCAGTTCCGCTAACAATTTAATGTTTGCTGCTTCTTATAGTCTAGAACAGAGTTAGAAAATAAGTTTATTCACCAATGCCAGCTTCCTTCACTTCATGGTTGTTACAGGGAACACTATTTTGGGAAGATTTCTGAGGCCAACTGCAGATTTATTAAGGAGTGACAGCAAACATGCCAAGTATGTGCCATCTTGCTGGAGACTAAAAAGCTAGTATTCCAGTTTCGTTCTTACCATCTCTGTGTGGATTTCTCATAGGCATCTCAAACTGAGCAGATTCGTAAAGGAACCTCTGATCTTTTTTCTTAGGTTGCTTTGCCAACATATTTTTCATTTCAGTATATGGAACCATCGTTAATACCAGTGACTGGGACTGCTAGCTCTTCTTTTCTCATCTCACCTCTAAATAATCAAGTCCTATAGAGCCTACCTCTCAAAAGGATCCTGAAATCATCTCTTTCTCTACATGTTTTGCAGCACCAGCCTCCATTACCTCCAAGCTACACTCCTATAGTGTCCAGTACAATTTTCTGTGGTTACATTTTCTTTCCCAATTCAATTCTTAATCCAAAAAATAAGCCTAAAAGACCTTAAAATACAAATATGATTATATGTCTCTCCTGCGTAAAGCCCTCAAAAAGTTCTATTGCCCATAGGATAAAGGTGAAAATCTGTATTATGGTCTATAAAACTGTGTGTAGCCTGATCTCCAGCTATTTTTCCTAGCATTGTGTTAGGCCTCTTCTTCACAAAATTGCTTTGCATCATCTACAGTGGCTGTTCAGGTTTTAAGCAATACCAGCTTTCTTCTCTCCTCAGATCATTCATACGTGCTATTCTCTGTTCCTACAAATCTCTTCCATTTTCATTTCGCTTCATTTGAAATCTCTTCCTTCTCTGAAATCTCAGCTTAAATTTCAGGGAAGCTGTTCCAGACACCTCAATTTAGGTAAGTTTTCACAAGTACATATGCAT
This sequence comes from Capra hircus, assembly GCF_001704415.2. Lineage (NCBI taxonomy): Eukaryota > Metazoa > Chordata > Mammalia > Artiodactyla > Bovidae > Capra > Capra hircus. Next base: position 50,556,781 of record NC_030813.1, read on the forward strand.
AACATTTTCTAAAAATCTTTATTCTATGTTATACAATTGCAATTAAAATCTAATCTGATTGGTTAATTTTTGAAGGTCTGTCTTAGTTTCCTATTGCTGCTGCAAAAAAAAACCTACTGCAAACATAATGGCTCAGAGCAACACAGATTTATATTTTACAACTCTCTAGATCGGATGTTCTAAACGTGTCTCATGGGGTTGAAATCAAGGTGCCAGGAAGGTCTACTTTTCTTTCTGGAGACTCTAGGAGATAATCCACTTTATGCCTTTCCTGCTCCTAGAGGCTGCCTTCACTTCTTGTTGTGGCCCCCTCTTTCATCTCCAGAGCCAGCGATGGCCAATCAATTCTTCCTCATGATGCCATCTCTCTGGTTCTGATTCTTCTGCCACCTTCTTCCCTACATAATGACCCATGTGATTACATTGGACTCACCAGAATAATCCAGGATCATCCACCTCTATTGAAGTCAGCTGATTAGCAATGTTACTTCCGTATGAAAGCTCAGTTCTTTTTTGACATGTGACATAACATAGCTACGGGTGTGATTAGGGTGTGAACATCTTTGTGGGACATTCTTGCCTAATACAAGTTCTCTCTCAATAAATAAATGTTAAGTTCCTTCAAGCCAGGAACCATATTTATGCTTGCCTGATGCTTGATCTCCAAGGCCAGCTACATTGCGTAGTTCACTGTAGCATTTCATAACTATTTGTTAGATGAAAGAATGATTTCATAAAGCACAATTATTATCAGTTATCAATGGTAATAGAGACAGGTAGCTAGTCTCAGGGAGGGGAATAGACTGCATACTAATTATGGTTCTTCAAACTATTTTGGAAAGATACAGGTTAATTGTTTGAACCTCTTTATCCAAATCATCTCATCTACTTCGGGACTTAGAAAACAAACTTAACATTTTGTTTTGGAATACTTGTTGGTTTTCTCCAGCCCTCACCAGAATGAATTTCATAATTATGTATTCTGTACAGAAATATCAACATAAATGTTCTTTCCTGAAGCATGCAGCTGCTATCACTGAAGCTGACTGTTACTCAGACATATGCTGGGTGGCAGCAGATAAGTTCGGAATTAGTTGTGATAGGTAATCCACAAAATAGCTAGACTGCATGCCAGTAATCAAGAATTCACTGTAATTACTTTAATCTGTAATCGGCTCAGCACAGCGCACAAAAGACTGGCAGACAAATTCTGCAACCAGGGAGAAAGTTTGGTTAATTATTTCAAGACCATCTCTTTGTTACCATATTGATTTTGAATTGTATGACCTTTTCATTCATTCATTAATATATTTATTCATTCAGTCGAATGTGTTAATTACAGCAGGAGCATATTAATTACATTCAAAAAAAACCCAATAAAAACATGCCCCTCACTTCACAGGACATTCAGATTTATTGTGAGAGACAGACATGTAAATAAGTGCAACATTAACTCTTTTCCTTCCTTATAAAAATAGGAAATTGTAGACTCAAAATTAGCTAGCAATTACTATGAGAAAGTCCTTTAACTTTTATATTAAAAAGATAAGTTATTGGAAAACATACATGTACATAAGCATACATTATGTTATTTTCAAGGGAGCCAGTTTAGTTTACTAAGGAAAAAAATTTTTTTTTTCATTCCTGAATCTGCAGGCTATAGATTCCATGTTATACTTAAATGGATGACAGACTGTTTATTGCACAATAAAGTAAGTCCATAAAAATTAGGTTCTTTTGTACTCTCTTCATAACAGTCATCTTATATGGTGAATGAAAAAGTGTGTATGTTCAAAGTTCAGCTGAGGAAACTCCTGAGGCTGTCTCACATTCCTGGTTACCAGGATACCGAGGCTTGATCCAATGTGTAAACATTTCAAAGTGAACAAGTGCAAAAGGTTCCTACAGGCTGGATAAAGGATGGGATCTTACAAGATTCTATTTCATTCAGATAATGCAAACTTTTTAAAAAGGTAATGTGAAATAAAGAAAGAGGGGGATACACTTTGAGAGCAACATGTGTGAAAAAATCTTCAGGAATTGCATGTGATTATAAGTTTAACATAAGTTAGCACTGAGTATAGCTCTTGTAACAAAATGAGCCCATGTGATTTTAGAGTGCTTGATTAAGATTATAGCATTTGAGAAATAGGAGTGGAGAGGTTCCCACACTGATCAGACCCTGCTAGTTTTATTGCGGTTGGAAAAGGTCACTGAGAGGATAAGACTTCCGATTGACCTGAAAGCTGGACCCAGCCAATCACAGGCTCCTCAGCCCCACCTTCATCCTTGAAATCAACTTTCTATCCACTATTTACACAGCAGGCTTTATTTTCAAGAATGCAGTCTTGAGAGAGCAAGGTGGTGTTGAGACCATCTGGATAGCATATGTGCCTGAACCCAGTAAAGGTCTCTGTACAGACTTCTAAGATTCTGGCAAGTGGCCATGGAGGTCTACTCATAGGTAGAAACCTCATAGGTAAGTTCTCTTGCTTCTTAAACTTATCTCCTTCTAATCTAAGGTGAAATGATTTACCTCTTTCTTCAGTCTTTCCTTGCCCTCTGTCCAGTTTCAGATTTTACCTGGAAAGCTCTGAAAATTTCAGACCAACAATTGTGCTTCTTTCAGGCATCTCAGGTAGGGACAAAAAGCACTAAAAAAAGCTGGAATCATTTTTAAGAGGTAGGAATTCAGGATGTTGAGAAGGTCATGCAAAGAAAGGTTGACAATATTAATAACATTTGACTTGGATGTTTATAAGGCTTCATTTTAAAACTTAAAATATTTGCAGATTTGTCATGTTCAGGAATAATTAAGATGTAGTAAAGAAAAGGACAGTAAAGAAGAGTTACAGACATAGTAGCTTCTGGACAGTATTAGAACATTCAGAATGTGCAGAAATAAAATAAAAACCCGGAAAGCAGTGAGTGCCCAGCCTTCTAGGACCCGAAACAGGGGCATCATTTGGTAGATGCTTCTATGTCTCACAGAGGGGATCTGAACAATGCTTACCTTAACCACACTAAACATCAGCTTGTCCTCTTGTAGCTGTGACGGTTAAGTCATGAGGCAATCATTGAAAGTAAATGATCATTTATACATATTCCTTGTGATTCATAGTGGCATATTTTAAGTTGAATGACCTTAGAAAACCTCATACGAAAGAACAGATAAAAGATGCACATACCTTGTATCTTTTCAGCACCGTCACTATTCTCTCTGGTGAGGACTAATTGACTCATCAGTTAGGTACCAGCCAAAGTAATTGGCATACTAGTAGAATATGTTGTAGGAAAACTATGTGTTATTTGACCCTTGACTCACACTTGGCAGAGAAAGATCCTTACATGCTGAGATCCATTCCTATCATCTCACATCTGGGGGCATATATTCATGGAGTGGAAAATTGGACACAATTTTGTACACAGTCTGGTCTCCCTCTGTTTTTTTTTTTTTTTTCCCTGAAGCTGCCTAGTTAAATTCTCATTTGTTAAGTGAACATGATATGAGTCCACTCTTGCTTTTTTTAAAGCTCTGTTATTCACTGATAATCTTGAGCTGCTTCTGCTCAGTGTCACACTGCTAATTCCAGTTCCCTTTTTACCCTCATTGTTTTACTTGGTAACATAAATGAAGCTGATATTTTCACACTAAAGTACTGCATCAGGACATTTAACTTAGTTATACACAAGTAATTAGAGGTGGCTAGAGAAGTTAACCTTTACTTATTACCTAATGAGTTCACTTTTGTACAATAAATCTACACAATTTCATTAAATTCTCTAAACTTCTCCAAGAAAGTATTATCGTTATTATCATTATACTATTACTGTTATTATTAACATTGTAATATTATCGTTCTTATTATCATTATACTATTGCTGTTATTATTAACATTGTAAATGTAAAGGTCATAGACTGAAACTGAGAAAAAACTTGAGATCAGGTTGACCCCAAAATCCACTTGCTTTTCTGTCGTACATTGCTGCCTCACTTATTTGACTCAGACATTTTTATTAGAGGCATTTTTAGGCCAGCAGGCTATAATGTTAGGTCAGATTTACTCCAGTTCCTAACTTTTCTGTTCAATTTTTCAGGTTGCATTTCTGCAAAATGAAGTGAATGAATATTTTGCTTAGACAGCTTTGCTGAGTAATCATTTGCTTTCTAGCTATGACCATAAATGGAAAATGCTTTCCACAAATAGTATCTTGGGCCAAAAAAAAGAGTATTGTTCTTTTTGATGAGTTTTTAACTCCTCTAAAATCCTAACATGGTAAACTGGAATAAGACAATAGTTTATAGAGAAACAGGGCTTTAAAAGGAAAGAGGAAACTCTCCAACAGCTAATAAAAAAGTTTCTGTATGTGGCTCTCATTTGATAGGGCAGCAAACGTGCAATATTGTTTTTTTGCTTTGCCCTACAGAACATAGAGTAGGATAGAAAGGGGACCAGGAAATACAGCACTATCTTTAAGTGTTAAGTTAAAACTAAGATTCATGGGCTAGAAAGGGCAAATGTCTTTCTAACATCCCCACTTGCTGCTATCTAGAGTTAGAGATTCTGTTTGCTTAGGGTGATGAGATCAAATAAATATGTCAGCCCAGGTTTTCTGTAAGGGTCCGCAGATCAGAGCTCTCTGTGGCTTTTCAGAAACACGAACCACAGATTGAGAATTATTGCTTGTTTGAACTTTCAGTTCTGATTTGATTTAGTTATTCCATGTAGAATTAGCCTCTGTGTGTGAAGGTAAGAGAAAGGTGGGGCTGGAGGTGAGGGGCTAATTTAGTAATTTCCCAAAGGCCCTCTCTCCAGGAAATTATTTGATTTTTAAAGGATGTACTCCAAGCAAGGAGAAAATGCATATGGTTTGTGATGTGCATTGTGATAAGCTAGAACATTTGTCATGCACTTCGGGGCACTTAATAATAAAATAATTGATGAGCAAAAAGACAATGAAAATAACCTCTTTTGAGATGGGACATGACATACCCAATAACTTTTACATTCATATTTTCATGTTTTTCTCCTGTGTCTCGTCATCAAAGTTGTCAGCTTCTTGGAGAAAAGAAAAGCAAGGTTTTATACATCCGAGAATCCATCTGAGAGCCTGGCACAGTGCCTTTTACTTGGTAGCAGCCCACAGAAGTTTTGGTAATTCACTGGTTTTGCCATTTTCCTTGTGAGAAAGGGGGGAGACAGACTGCACAGGGTGATGTGGAATATGCCTGTTTTGCCCTGTCGCCCATATAGATCAACTGAGGGGAAAATAGCATTCATTATTCAGTCTGATGGTAGAGCTATTCAAAAGAACTGTTTAAATATTATCAGTGATGAAATTCTTATTTTGCGAAACTAACATATAGTGTCAGACTAAGATGCCCTCTAAAACTCTCATGGTATTTTTAATATATGTTAACACTTAGGTCTGTCAATCATGTTGTATTTCTATAAGAGAATGCCACTAAACCTTTCCCTAAAAAAGGCCTAAATTTGAAGCCACATTAGTTATTATTAATAGTTATTATCCATCATTACATGTCTTGTATAATCCATCATTTTCACTACTTTACAGTAGTGCTGTCAGAAATGTATTCTGACAGAAATAAAAATTCATGCATGACAAACTAGGACTTCAGTTAATGATACCAACTGTTATGAATACTCACTTTTTCAAGATACCATTTCTGGCGAAATTCCTATATGCCAGGCATGGTGCTAAGTGTTTTACATACATCACCTCGTTTAATCCCTATTATAATACTATTTTAAAGAGGAAGAAATGGTGATTTAGGTTCATTTGCATGCTAGGATCATACAAAATGGTACAGCTTGCAGAACTCCAATTTTAAGCATTGCACTGTTGACTTCAGTTCTTTGCTGAATTGTCTCTGCCTTTTTCTGAGCACTTGGGAACAGGCATTATATATTTACTGATGTAGCTACTTTGTCAAGGAGTCGTCAGTGCTTTCCATTTTATGATGCTTATCTAAAGACTTCTGTTTGTGGAACAGCAATTCCAAGTGCTTAATTTTTTTTTTCTATTTTTTGTTCCCTGGGTGCCTTTATACCATATAACTAAATGATAAAGCCCTCATGGAGCAAAGAAAGATCTATGTTTATGTAAGTGTGACTGATGAAAGCCAGGATCTAGTATCGAAAATTCTTGATCCCTAGCATAGGCCTATTGTTTGAGAACCCGAGGAAACAAAAACAATTTGTTCTTTTACTCAAGAGCACATCCAGTGCAAAGCTGTCAAACCCAAAAGTATTACTATGCATCTGCATTGCCATATGTTGACAGATGTTTCTGTCTGTAACTCTAGCTTTCTGATGTACAGTGTGACTTGCACTCAAAAATTTTTTTACTTTACTTCATAAATTTTCATCTGCAGAAGTAGTTCACCCCATAGAATTAGTAAAATGAAAAAAATGAATTAAAATATATAAAATCAAAAGGAAGCCAAAGATGTTACCAACCTTTATTTTTACCCAACTTAGTGATAGAGAACAACAAGATAATCTTGAATTCCTTCTGTCAGATAGCACAGAAATATTACACAGGGGAGTACCAGTTCCAAGATGGTGGCATAGCCACCGATGGTACAGCAGTGTACTGCTCCAGGAGGATAAACCTACAGTCTCTTTAGGACTTATTGTAAAAAAGAGGCTTGCAATCACATGCAAGGGAGATATTAATAAAAATCAATTAGTAAATCAAAGTTTAGCTTATGCAAATTCAGAAAAATAATCAAGTAAACAAAAAAAGAAAGGAGAAGTTAAAAAAAAAGAAAGGAAAATCATATAGTGCATCATTTGGAAACTTTTGCATTTAAAGTTTCATCATTCTTTACTTGGCAGATTAACGTTCTTTTGAGTCACAGACAGCCTCCATGGAGTGCAGGTTTCAAGACCCATCTCTGACAAACACTGTTTTGTACATATGTTATCCCATTCAGAAAGTGCAAAAGTAGCACAAATTGATTTGCCACTGCACTCGCGGAAAGATCACATTGTGCCATCACTTGGAAACCATCGTTCACAGAAAGGAGAGTTTGTGACTCATGTATTCTCACCTCTTGTCTCTCGTTTTGCTTCAAGCTTAGTCTTGGTATGTATCACACTGATTTTTGGGCTGTGTTTCTTTCCTGGATATCCCCAACTAGGTCTTATTGCTAGATTGTGTACTTCATGGTACCCATAAACATCTTCTATGGCCAAAATTTTGAGAGTTTACTCTTTCTTTGTTCACATGCAGCTGTAGTCTGGATGTTCTTTTGCTAAATATTTTATACGGCTCTCTGTGGACTTTATGCTGATGGCAAGTGTTGCTTGAATTTGGGCTGATAACATCTTTGAACTTTACGTCAGTGATGTCCTTCTCCATTTGGTTTTCAAAATATATGTAGGGCCCTCATAATATAACACCTCTGAGGAGTTCAAATTCTACAGAAGTGAGAAACTTGATTTTGTGTTTTATAGTTCATGAAACTGATGTAATATTAGCTGATATAACATATAAAAACATTCCAAGGGCTTCACCTAATACAGATTTCCTTTTTGCTGACATAGGGATCAATTGGGAGGGTTTTATTCCATGCATATTTCCAAGGCCTGGGCCACTTCCATCTTCGGGTTCCACCACCCCTCAGTCTTTTGAGTCTACACATCCATCTTTAAGAACACAGACTGCTTCCTTAGTCACTTTGGTTGTTATACTTCTGGTGACATTCTATTGATGAGTACAAGTCTCATGACCCTGACTAGAGTCAGTGGGGGCAGGGAAATGTTTCCCTGACTGAATGGATACCTCCCAGTTATAAGTCTACTAAAGAAAAGCAAATTGTTAATGGTCAGCTGGTAACCTGTGACACACTATTCAAAATCAGTAATTTCCTGCTACCCTGTGTCTCTGCATAGCCTGAGGGGCACTATAGTCACTTCACACGGCTGCCATAAGGAAGTGCCACAAAAATGGCTGTACAAAACAACAGAAATTTCTTCCCTTACAGTTCAGGAGGCTGAAAGTCTGGAATCAAGGTGTCAGCAGAACCGTGATGCCACTCTGAGACTCTGCGTGCAATCTTGCCCTGCCTTCTCCTGGGTTCTGGTGGAGCCCACCAATCTTTGCCATCCTTTGGCTTGTAGCTGCATTTCTCTAATCTCTCCCTTCATTGTCACATGATGTTCTCTATGTCTCAGTCTTCCCTGGCATTTTCCTGTTCTTCTGAGGACAGCTGTCATATTGGATTGTGGTCCATACTAACAACCTCATTTCAACTTGATTTCATCTGCACAGACCCTATCCTCCAGTGTCACATTCATGGTACCAGAGATCAAGACTTCCATACATCTTCTTGGGAGAAACAGTTCAGCTCATAACAGGAATTTGGGGTTGCTTTGTTTTCTTAAATGTCTTTAGCAATTTCTACTTATTAGTAAGGTGGCAACTATAACCATAATAAAGTTCTTTTAATTCTGCTAGGAATTGCAGCTAGGGACATCCTAGACCAGAGGTCCACAAACATTTTTTGTAAAGGTCCAGACAATGAATCATTTCTGTTTTGTGGGCCATATGGTCTCTGTCACAATTTCTCTACTATGCCCTATAGCAGAAAAGCAGCCACAGTCAATAGCAAATGAATGAACAAGGCTAATGTAAGCTCCAATAAAACTTTATTTACAAAAATTGGTAGCAGGCTGGATTTGGCCTGCAGGCAGTAGTTTTCAAATGGCTGTGCAAAACTATGGCCCATTATAACCTGGATGTGAACACTGGAAAATGGACCCCAGCTGTGAATTCAGATACGCATAAATTCAAATTCCAGCCATGGATGAGTAGCAGTGACCTTGAACAGCTTAACCTTGTTAAGTGCTAGTCCCTCATTAACAGAATGATTTACATTTCACTTAAATCATCCACATAGTGCTTAGCTCATTGGAGGCATTCAAATGAGGCTTTCTATATATGTCTCTTTTGCAGAGGCAGTGTAGCAAAACGGGTCTAAGCAAAAACTATAAAGCCAGAATACCCCTTGCTAGTGTTTGATATTGGGTAGGTTCTTTTGTTGATCAGTGTGCTTCATGTTTCTCATCATTAAAATAGATACAATGATAGTCTAGATTCAACGAGTTAATACTTGTAAAGGAATTAGACAGTGCCTGGCATTTATTAAGCACCCAGTAGGTGTATCCTTACTTGTATTGGTCATCATTGTTATAATTGGCTTTCCTTGTTACTCAACATAATAGCAGGCCTTATTTTTATTTTTGCTGAATTTATGTCAAAGAGAGAACTAAACAAACAGCTGGTGATTATTCAGGTCTAAGTAATTTCTATTTTGGATTTATCGGTTATATTAGGATGAAGGAGGGTTTTTCTTTTATTCTCTATATTATTTCTGCTCAAGAAGGGATGACAAAACTACCAGAGTGTTCAGACAACCACTCTGTCCTCCAGTCACACTACTCCTGAAGTTTTTCATATATGTTGCAATATGAATTTAAAGGAAATTGAAATATAATAATTGGAATATTTCTTTAAAGCCAACTTTGGTATAAAATATTTACTTATTACATGTGAGAATTCGAATCCTGTTTAAAAATTCTTTCAACTGAGGAATATATAAAATTTGATGTTTTGCTAATGTATAGTTGAGTTTTCTTAGGTCCACAACAGAGGAAACTACATGGCTAATATATTTTTTCTTGATTATATTAACTTAATAATTTTTCTGAAACTTGCCTTGTTCTATTGAAAACAAATAAGGATGCTGATTTTTCAGAAGAAATAGTGTATCAATATACAATTAGAATCAGAGTAGTGACACAGAAAATTACAAACTAAAATACTTTTATTGCCATGCCTAGTGGCTTGTGGGAAATTGGTTCCCTGACGAGGGATTGAACCAATGTCCCCTGTAGTGGAAACACAGATTCTTAACCACTGGACCACCAGGGAAGGCCCACAAATTAAAATACTTAAACTTTTGTTGCTAGAAACTTAAATATGTAAATTTAATCCAGAAATGTGTATTTTGAAATAATGAGAACTCCTTGCAGAGAACCTATAATGATGATCATTTAGCTAGTTTCACACTTTCCTTAGGAGATATGGGTCATATTGTTCAATTTGTTGTTTAGCAGTATATTCATGGGGTCATGTGCTTCAGTTAAAATTGCTATTTCTATTTCTATATGTTCACATACTGTTGAAGCCTGCCTTGGAGAATTTTGAGCATTACTTTGCTAGCATGTGAGATGAGTGCAATTGTGCAGTAGTTTGAACAATCCTTGACATTACCTTTCTTTGGGATCGGAATGAAAACTGACCTTTTCCAGTCCCATGACCACAGCTGAGTTTTCCAAATTTGCTGGCATATTGAGTGCAGCACTTTCACAACATCATCTTTTAGGATTTTGGAAATAACTCAGCTGGAATTTGCTCATCTCCACAAGCTTTGTCTGTAGTGATGCTTCCTAAGGCCCACTTGACTTCACATTCCAGGATGTCTGGCTCTAGGTGAGTGATCACACCATAGTGGTTATCTGGGTCATGAAGATCTTTTTTGTATAGCTCTTATGTATTCTTGCCACCTCTTCTTAGTATCTTCTGTTAGGTAAGATATCTGTTAGCTATCTTAGTATCTTTCGGTTAGGTCCATACAATTTCCGTCTTTTATTGTGCCCATCTTTGCATGAAATGTTCCCTTGGTATCTCTAATTTTCTTGAAGAGATCTCGAGTCTTTCCCATCCTATTGTTTTCTCTATTTCTTTTGACTGATCACTGAAAAAAGCTTCCTTATCTCTCCTTGCTAATTTTTGGAACTCTGTATTCAAATGGGTATGTCTGCCTTTTTCTCCTTTGCTTTTCGCTTGTCTTCTTTTCTCAGCTATTTGTAAGGCCTCCTCAGACAACCATTTTGCCTTTTGGCCTCTCTTTCTCTTGGGGATGGTCTTGATTACTGCCTCCTGTACAATGTCATGAACCTCCGTCCATAGTTCTTCAGGCACTCTGTCTATCAGATCCAACCCATTTAATCTATTTCTCACTTCCACTGTATAATTCTAAAGAACTTGATTTAAGTCATACCTGAATGGTCTAGTGGTTTTCCCTACTTTCTTCAGTTTAAGTTTGAATTTTGCAATTTTCAAAATTCTCCAAACCAGGCTTCAAAAGTACATGAACCGTGAATTTCCAGATGTTCAAGCTGGATTTAGAAAAGGCAGAGAAACCAGCGATCAAATCATCAGCATCCGTTGGATCATCAAAAAAGAAAGAGAGTTCCAGAAAACATCTGCTTCTTCTTTAATAACTACTCCAAAGCCTTTGTCTGTGTGGAACACAATAAACTGTGGAAAATTCTTCAAGAGATGGGAAAAGCAGAATACCTCACCTGCATCCTGAAAAATCTGTATGCAGGTCAAGAAGCAACAGTTAGAATTGGACATGGAAAAACAGACTGGTTCCAAAATGGGAAATGAGTATACGAAGGCTATATATTGTCACCCTGCTTATTTAACTTATATGCAGTGTACATCATGTGAAATGCTAGGCTGGATGAAGCACAGGCTGGAATCAAGATTGCTGGGAGAAATACCAATAATCTCAGATATGCAGACGACACCACCCTTAAAAGAAAGCAAAGAAGAACTAAAGAGCCTCTTGATGAAAGTGAAAGAGAAGAGTGAAAAAGTTGGCTTAAAACTCAACATTCAGAAAACTAAGATCATGGCATCTGGTCCCATCACTTCATGGCAAATAAATGAGGAAATGATGGAAACAGTGACAGACTTTATTTTTTTAGACTCCAAAATCACTGCAGATGGTGACTGCAGTCATGAAATAAAAGACAGTTGCTCCTTGGAAGAAAAGCCATTGACCAACCTAGATAGCATGCTAAAAAGCAAAGAGTTACTTTGCCAACAAAAGTCTGTCTAGTCAAGACTGTGGTTTTTCCAGTAGTCATGTATGGATGTGAGAGTTTGACTATAAAGAAAGCTGAGGGCTGAAGAATTGATGCTTTTGTACTATGATGTTAGAGAAGATTCTTGAGAGTCCTTTGAACTGCAAGAAGATCAAACCAGTCAATCCTAAAGGAAATCAGTCCTGAATATTCATTGGAAGGACTGATGCTGAAGCTGAAACTCCAGTACTTTGGCCACCTGATGCAAAGAGCTGACTCATTGGAAAAGACCGTCATGCTGGGAAAGATTGAAGGCAGGAGGAGAAGGGGACGACAGAGGATGAGATGGTTGGATGGAATCACTGACCCAATGGAAAAGAGTTTGAGCAAGCTCTGGTAATTGGTGATGGACAGGGAAGCTTGGCGTGCTGCAGTCCATGAGGTCACACAGAGTCAGACACTACTGAGGGACCGAACTGAACTAATTTCTGTATGTTGAATCTGACATGTGATATGCTTCTATTTTCATACTGTAAATACCACATTACATTGGTTTGATAAATTCAAATCTATAGAAATATAGTTTTGTGATTTTGTTGTTTATATTTGGAGACTTTTTAAATTTTTAAGAATACAAATGCAAATCATTTTACTAGTATTTTGAAGCTATTTAATTTAGTGGTTCAGAAAATTCATATTTGTTTCAGTTGAATTGTATTAAATAGTGAACTTGGAAAAAAGATGCCATTATTGTTTATGTCATGTTAAGACACTGTGAATCTTTAGCCATATTTTCATATTGATTCTTTTGTGGCTCCCTTTCCATTTTCTACTGTGTGCAAGTTGTTCAGTTGGGTCTGGCTCTTTATGGCCTCATGAACCATGGCCCACCAGGCTTCTTTGTCCATGGAATACTCTAGGCAAGAATACTGGAGTGGGTAACTTCTCCAGGGAATTTTCCCAACCCAGGGATCCAGCCTGGGTCTCCAGTGCAGGCGGATCCTTTACCACCTGAGCCACCAAGGAAGCCCCATTTTATACCATAGCAGAACCCATTCCTTGACTACTTTGACTTCATTAAAAGCATCTAGCATTTCCTCTTCAGCTATAGCCTTCAAAGATTTTTATAAATAAATTATTATTATTCTTCTTTTTTACCCATATCTCTTGAATACTGTATACTACTGTATTTGCTTGTTCTTAGACAGTATGGGCTTCCCTGGTGGCTTAGATGTGGAATCTATCCACAGTGCAGAAGACCCGGGTTGGATCACTATATGACCTAAACTACAGAAATGTGTTCTGTCGAAGTTTAGGAGGCTAAAAGTCCACATTCAAGAGTTAGTTCCTTCTGAGGGCCATGAGGGCAGGACCTGTTCCAGGTCTTTCTCCTTGACTTGTATGGTCATTTCCTGTTCACATGGTGATTTCCCTGCATGTATATCTCTCTGTGTTCAAATTTCCCTTTTGTAATAAGAACAGTAGTCATACTGACGCTAGTCATAGCGT